>NC_139707.1:27814486-27961986 GCF_964188405.1 Protomyctophum parallelum | reverse complement strand
AATCAATTGTAATAATAGGGTGGTCACTTTTACACATTCCTACAGCATAAAACAAAAGCAGTGAAAAATAAACAGATACAACAATTACAGTGCAGAAGAGAAAGAAAAAGAAAAAAGAAAAGAAAACTTAACTCAATCAAAGGCAGCGTCTTTCTGGGAGTTTGTTCCAGTCAGATTTGTGGTGCATATAAAAACTAAATTAATGAATGTGAATGTAAACAATTCCACAGGTTACTGGGGGTTCAGCTGTAGTGCAAAATTGATTTTCAGCATTCAGGAAAAAAATAGAAGAAGGGGGGATTAAATAAATACATTATCTGTGAAATATTTGACAGCTGACATTCCATATCAAAGCCTGAGCCATTACGGTGTTGTCCGATCTCTATCACATCACTGTGCTGTGTAGCTGTTCTGTGTAGCTGTGCTGTGTAGCTGTCGCCCCTGCTTTATGTCAACACGTAGACCTTATTCCACACCAACACCACAGATGGGATGTGATTAGGTTTTGTCACCATGAAGAGAGGGATGACATATGGGTGGGGGGTGGGTAGGTTTTAGAACCCCCTCCCAATCCAGAAAACCAGACACGTCCTCTAAATTGCCTTTAAATTGTCTCCAGAACTAATTGATTCTAATTGTCGACTCTACAGCGGTCAGAAACTGGCAGGTGATTTCTCCACAATTGTCTTTGGGATCATTTTGCAAAAGCTTTATCGTCACTGTCGACCGGAAACCTTGTATGTCCAGAACTGTTTGTGTGACACAACAACGTAGTATGATCAAGTAGGGCGTTAATTTACGGAGGAAAAAACAACAACACTAACAAAATATGGAGAATGGAGTTAGGTTTCTGCCTGACAGCAATGTCAGCTGACAGCAATATGAGTTATTTGGAGAGTAGTACGAATGTAATGAGGCATGCATGAATAGCAGATCATTAAATATAGACACAGTGTTGTTGTTCTTAGGGAGAAGATAATTTTAGTTTGTTTTACATTCAACAAGTGCAGTTTCATGGCTATTTGTGTTGCACTGTGAGAGTATTTTGTTAGGTGTGTGTGTGCGTGCATGCGTGCGTGCGTGTGTGATTTATTTGAACGTTCACTTGCTTCGAGGGGGCAGAATGGAGCCGAGCTACAGGGTCTCCTGGGTAATTCAGTCTCCATGACGATGCAAGCTGAAGGCTGTTGACACATGATTGGTGGGAGCATCAGACAGACACATGATTGGTGGGGAGCAGCAGGCAGACAGACAGACAGACTGGCACACTGTCACGCACAGACGCGTCAGAATAACCTGACGCCCTTCTTCTTCGTGGGGTTTTTAGACAGCTGGTGGATGGAAAAGAAGCTCCACCTCCGCGGCTGATTGACGCGGAGGAGAGCGTTTCCGGGAATCTGTCCGTCGCGTCAGTCAGCTTCTTTTCCATCCACCAGCTGTCTAAAAACCCCGCGAAGAAGAAGGGCGTCAGGTTCTTCTGACGCGTCTGCGCGCGACAGTGTGCCTGCGGGGAGACAGACAGACAGACAGACAGACAGAGGCAGCTATTCGAAATACCACAGACACATGCACGCATGCATGCACACAGAAGAGAGGGGAAAAATGCAGATGTTGCACATAGATATGTGGGTAAACATAATTGTCTCTGTCGAGTGGATATCTCATATGTCCTCGTACTGTACATATACTGTTTTCAGGATTCAAATTCCAAAACTGCAAAAAATAGCAGATCTACAAGCTTGAAACGCTTCGCGGTCCATGCCACTGCTTTTGATATCCCTCTCTGGCTATTATAAGCCATTGGAATGGCCTATCATTTATGCCCCCCCTTTTTCAAATCAAACCCTTGTGGTATTGGAACAGCGGATGTGCAGAAGACAGGCCTACGGTGGTGTACTGTAGATGTTTCCCTCCACCAGGCTGGTGTGTGTGTGTGTGTGTGTGTGTGTGTGTGTGTGTGTGTGTGTGTGTGTGTGTGTGTGTGTGCTTGCGTGTGTGTGTGTGTGTGTGTGTGTGTGTGTGTGTGTGTGTGTGTGTGTGTGTGTGTGTGTGTGTGTGTGTGTGTGTGCGAGCGTGGTGAGGACGTGTTGATGTAATCATGCCTGCATCTTTCCACAGGGTTGGGGAACATCAGGCACTCTACCACAGGCCATGGCTGTCCCAAGGGACACGGCATCAATTATTGAGAGGACCAACATGGCATTTACTGTAGACTGTGTGTGTGTGCGTGCGTGTGTTATGTATTGGATTGGTTAGATGTTGCATTGTGAAGTTACACACACAGTACAGCTGAGGTCATGTCCATATAACTGTGGACCTCTCATTAGCATGATTTGGACACGGACCCCCATACAAGTTTTGTGTTTTTAAATTGTTCCCAAAAATAGTTGCTATACAAGCTCACAACGCATCATCTGCTATTTTCAAATGGCCAGTGTAGATAGGGGTTAAAGTGGTAACTCATTTTGCTGAGGAACCCCTTCAAGGACCCCTGGGGGACCCCACTTTGAGACCCACTGGTAGAACGTGTGAGAGAGAGAAAGATAAAGGGGCTTAAATGAACAGCAATCATTTTTCTATCGCCTTTTGATTTGCCAACGGACACCTGAAGGCTACCGACAGCCAATCAGTGCAGGCCTCACCCAGCAGGATGCTGTTTCCGTGGTGACTAGTCTATAATAAAAAAAAAAAACATGTCTCTCTCTGCTGACACTCTGTCTGTCTGTCTGTCTGTCTGTCTGTCATCAACATTTTATGTTGAAACAATTGCCCCGCTTTGTGTAGTAATCCATGCCGTACACCGCCTCTCCAGTAAAAGCTTGATTATCCTTCGTCAAGCGCCGCATCACACACTGAAAAAAATAACCGATCTACAAGCTACAGTAGCAATTTCTGCCGAAAGTGCCCTTTTTATAAATGCCATTCTCTGCACGTCCCTGCTCTGCCCGCTAATCTCTCACCTGCATATGTCCCCGTTTGGAATCCTTGACCCCCTCTCTCCTCTATAAAAGCTTCTGGCAGAGACGTCCCTTTCAGTCAGTCAGAGAGCTGTCCACAACAGAACAAAGACATGCAGGGCTGCAGGAGGAAGCCCTCCATCTCCCCTTTCCGTTTACACTAATACTATAAAGCAGACTGGATGCAAGGCCTTTGTCTGCAATCAATTTGTTATTGATTGCTAATCACTATAAGGGGCTGTCACTAATTATGCCGTTTCACTTGACAATTAATTGTCACACAAATGATTTAATGGCATCTTTGCCATTGGACATTGGAACACATAAATAAGAAAATAAATGTGCATAGAGCAGGTATGACAAATAACGGAAATGTACAAATAAATGATTCAAAAATAATGATTACAAAATAGGCAGTTTTGTACATAATGTTTTTCTTTTTCTTTTTAATGTGGAAATAGCCGATCTACAAGCTCACAGTGTTTGAAAATGTACAGTATGAACATTTTTCAAAATGGTAATGATTATATCAAATGACTGTGATTATTGGCTATTATGTAATAACTGTGACATGTCTACAAATTATCTTTTTTTTAATATGAAACCAACATCACAGTAGGAGAACAAAGGCTTGTGGAGAATTGTTTGGGAAGCGAGAGATTTGTATCATACATGTTTTATGGTGGTGTGCTGTGTTAAGTTTGTATACATGCAGAAGGGATGGGTACCATGTAAGTAATGGACTATTTCCGGATCTGGGAATGTCATTCAATGCCTCAGTGTGCACATGCACATGCACATGCACATGCACATGCACATGCACATGCACATGCACATGCACATGCACATGCACATGCACATGCACATGCACATGCACATGCACATGCACATGCACATGGAAGCTATACAGTAGTGTAGAAGTGCTGCAGTAAGCATATACCACCACAACCACGCACTGCTGCCTCGATCTATGCACGTGTGTTTGTGTGTGCACGTTGTGTATACACTTAGATTGTAATGAGATTAATAGAATACAGAACCTCTATCACTAGGTTTTGAATATTGGAGAAAATTTGATGATTATTGAAGTTCAAGAGCGTCTTGTTTGTCTGTCTGTCTGATTAAGGGGAATTCAGCCTCATAAGACAATTCCAAAGCAGTAATGTATGAAAGATGAGTGAAAACAAATGACACAGTTCATTCAATGAACTGTGTCTCCCTTAATATATTCAGCCACTTCTACAGTATGTATTATGTACTGACACATGATATTGTGTGTGTGTGTGTGTGTGTGTGTGTGTGTGTGTGTGTGTGTGTGTGTGTTGCTGTCCGGCAGAATCCTAGTTTCTCCATAATTAAACTCCATAATTAAACTTTTTTAAAATATATATAAATGAATGCCCCTACTTCGTCATGTCAGAGTGTCGCATAAAAACTAAAAAGTATTGAAAATGTCAGATAAATAAGCTCACGAGATTTCCACCCGACAGCGGCAAAATAAAATGGACTATGATGATGATGATTATCATTAGATCACAGCTGTTGTCACAGCTGTTGTGTTGCATTGTGTCCCTCACACAGCGGTTGGTCCATGGTGGACTGTGGTGAGGGAAACACATGCCACAGCAGAGTCCCATGACGGGCAGCGGTGTGTGCGGTGCGTGGTTCCTTTGGGCTGTTAGCTTATGTGTCATGCTTTGACACCTTTCATCTGTTTAAACATTCTGAAATCCCCCCCCCCACTAACACCCAGGGGAAGGCAGACGTTTTTGTTTATTTTTCTTGCACCATGCAGCGACCAGTGCATGTGCACAGCATACCTCTTTTAACATGGTTTAGCTGAGAATCACTGTGCATTCTGTCCGGAGTGTCCTCTGCTTCATGCTGCTGGATGTGGTGGTGTGAATCAAATTGAGGGGTGGTGCATTTGAACAGGGAATTTCATTTATTTTTTTCATCATGTATTTGTTCCACTTATGGTAATGTGGCTACAGGGTGTGTTTGTGTCACAATTATTCCTGAGACTGAAATGAAATAGCATGCACTCTGTCTGCACACGAAGGCTCATTCACCCACAATACAATAAGAGACAGTTTCTTGGGGAAAATGCATGCAGTCAGCAGTCAACAGCAGGTTCTCAACCTAGTGGTCCCGTGGGTCCACTGGTGGGCCTCAAGGATATTACAATGAGCCCCCACATAAGTGCCCAAACACTAAGATTTTAATGATAATATAACATTTAGCATTTGTGACGCATTATGAGATTGTAGGTCTGCTATTCTCGACTGTTTTACACCATCGCGCAACGGCACATAAATTAATCTTGGGTTGAATTGTTATAATGTCAGCCTTTCCTGCAGACCTTGTCTGTAACGTTGTCTGCCATTTGAGCTGTTAGTTAGGTTGGGAGTGTGTTCCAGAGCCTGAGGACCGCTTTGATGTGTGACCAGGTGTTTTTGTTGTGTGCAGGGAAAGCCCTATGTGTTCGACCGGGTCCTGCCTCCCAACACGGAACAGGAGCAGGTCTACGATGCCTGTGCTAAGCCCATCGTCAAAGGTAAGAACAACTAACTGTATATACTGCCTCTGCCTGTAACAAAAGCATCTGAGGGGTTCTCAAGGGTCCATTTGGTTCCACTTGTACACTCTCAGGGTTACAGTACTTGACAAGAACCACTGGGTTAATAATACACAAGAACAATAAGGTCATTGTCAAGTTTTTAACTCTAATGATTCGATCAACTTGATGGATTAAACAAAATGAACAATTAGGTAGTAGATTGTCATGACCAGACTAATATCACTGCGTAGATATTAGTCTGGAACTTCGTGTGGAAGATTTATTTCCAAGGGGTGGTTATAAACAGATTAATCAAAAAAGTCTCACTTTGAATAGTGGGCTCTGATTGGTCACTCACAACTCTGGGGTATTACAATGTAATTCAAACTGATGAGTGCCAGACCAATCTCCCCAGGGATTTATTTTTCAGTCGCAGATGTGTCTGATTGCCAGGCTAATTAGATAGTAAAGTCATGTGTGTGTGTGTGTGTGTGTGTGTGTGTGTGTGTGTGTGTGTGTGTGTGTGTGTGTGTGTGCGTGTGTGTGTGTGTGTGTGTGTGTGTGTGTGTGTGTGTGTGCGTGCGTGTGTGTCTGTGTGTGTGCGTGTGTGCGTGCGTGCGTGCGCGTGTTGTTCCTAGATGTTCTGGGAGGATACAACGGGACCATCTTTGCCTACGGTCAGACCGCGTCAGGAAAGACCCACACCATGGAGGTCAGTATGGAGACCCTCCCTCTTTTTAAACACATGAACCCTAGCATCCCTATTCTGGGGCTAAAACAATGCCAGATATAGCTGATCTACAAGCTCACAACAGGATGCAACATGACACTTTGCGATTAATTTCAGTGAAGAGTTGAGGGGGAAAAAGAGGACCAAGTACAGAGTAGAAATATAGAGGGTTTGAGTGTGAAACAGGAAATAGGAATGCATTTCCACTGAGAATGCAGCTTTCTTGACAATTGATCTTACAATAAATGCAAAGAATCGTCTGCATTCCACATATCTCAAGAACCGTTCTACCGCCCACATCACAGACGCCCCAAGGCAGTGCAGTGCCCGGCGCCGAGTCGTTTGCATAGGTGGTTGTCCAGAACCGCCAGAAAAGACCGTGGCTCAATATGAGCCAATTGATTGCCATGGCATGGTGGCAACCCCAGCCTATAAGCTTGATTTTCCATGCTTCCCCAGACTGAACGTTACTCTGCCTTCTCGCTAATAGCTGGGGGAAGTGACACCTCAGCCCACAGGCTGTGATAGTCTATAACACTTTTATTGGCCAGTCAATAATGTTTTATTGCATTTTTGTAGCTTTGGGGACTCCGCTGAAAGAAATGGGTCTGGGGGACTGAATTAATAATACATATGAGTTGAAAATGAAATACCCTTGAGGGGCCGTTTTATATTTGTGGCTCTGTACTGGGACTGTTTTCTTTCTCTCTACACCAAATCTTTTCGGCAAGAAATAGGCGATCTACAGTACAAGCCTCACATTGCGTCACAACTACGCATTGTGAGCTATTTTTGGCTCATTTTTTATTAATTAATTAATCTTTAATTAATTTTGGCTATTTTTGGCCAGAATACGTATGCTGGGGTTCAAGTGGTTAATTGAAATTAATTGTATTTAAAATTGTCTCTAAACACAACAGACCATTATACACAACATAGCTTTGCGTGTTGAACATGAAGTGTGACCATAATGATTTACTCCACGCAGGGGAAGCTGCATGACGAGCAGCAGATGGGCATCATTCCTCGTATCGCCAGGGACATCTTTGACCACATCTACTCCATGGACGAGAACCTGGAGTTTCACATCAAGGTAACAACGGGCCTCTGTATGTGCAAGAAACTGAAGATAAACCTTTTTTAAACCTATTTAGACCTGAGGCCACGTCTGTGTCGCTTTATACCTTTTAACCACTTTTATAGCCATTACTTTAGCTGTTGAAAAATAGCAGAACTACAAGCTTGAGCTTGTAGATCCATCCTTAATGGGTTAAAAAAAGGTCATGATAACTACTGCCCTCTGTAAGGATGCAACTATGCATTATTTTCAACGATGCATACATTATATCAATACATTTTTCAATTAAACGCATTATAATCGTGTTGCACAGTTGTAGCACAAAAACAGCAAAAATAGCCAGTCTACAATGCGGTGCGATGCAGATCAGTCTATATGTCCTGACCTGAATGTACTGGAGTCTATTCACACACAGTCATAGTCAGCATGATGTAACTTCCCTCATTGTGTTGTGCCTCATTAAAGTGAGGTCACTTTACAGTCAACTGGACACAGATGAGTGTAACACACAGGAAGTGTGTACATAGAATCAGTCCTGTAATGATGACACATCCCACTGATACTGTACCTCTGTGCGCCATATGTCCACTAGCATCCAGCTGGTGTGTGTGTGTGTGTGTGTGTGTGTGTGTGTGTGTGTGTGTGTGTGTGTGTGCGTGCGTGCGTGCGTGCGTGCGTGCGTGCGTGCGTGCGTGCGTGCGTGCGTGCGTGTGTGCGTGCGTGCGCGCGTGCGTGCGCACTCATGTGTGTTTGTGTGTGCTGCCGCGCATGTGCATTCAATTGAAAACAAATTACTCAATATATTTGAGTCAACATTGTCAAATCATGGATTAATCAACTGATCAATCACTGATAACGCTATAGAGGGTAATACCCTCTATAGCATTATCAGGGTATGCACGTGACATCATCATCAAACCAGGAAGTTATGCAGGAACGCCTACTGAGTGGCAAAAAACTACTTTCTGGCCTTGACAGCCCAGACATCCACACAGAAAAGTCCTATCTGATTGCATTAAACAACGTTAAACAATGTTAAACTCACTTTGCATGTTGCTTTGCAACTCGATTTGCCACTTGATGTGGATTCACTTTAAGCATGCGCATACCCTCTATTAGAGATGATGATTCAGTCTTCCCTTTTTCTGTAGGTCTCCTATTTTGAAATCTACTTGGATAAGATCAGAGACCTGTTGGATGGTAGGTGAATTTTTTCAACGTCGTCGTCCCCCCAATTAATATTTTTGTTTTAGAGTTAGTTGAGTAGAATCTGCTTCAGCACAGAATCGGGACTTAAGAGGTGTTTGTTTCTTTATTTTAGTGTCAAAGACCAACCTGGCCGTGCACGAGGATAAGAACAGAGTCCCGTTTGTTAAGGTTGGTGTTGGTGCTATCATCACCACTTATTATATACACTTTATTATATTACACTATACTGTTAGCAGAGGTGGACAGACATATACTGTATGATAACATATTGTTTATCATTTTGGTCGGTCCAAAACGGTTCAGGATTCAAATAAAATAAAAAAAGCAAAAGTAGCAGATCTACAAGCTCAAAACGCATCGATTCGGACCACGTTTCGAGCTTGCTTATCTGCTTACTTTTGATGCTTTTGTGGGATGATGTAATATGAACAAGTAGGACAAGTCTGACAGTGACGATATACAGTAGCCTATATACTTTATATGCATACTTTATATGTACAAATTTGGCACGACTCTTCATTCCCCCTCTGATTATTACGTAGAATTAGGCATTTTCACTCATAATTATACTAGGTATGTTGTCCAAAGTGTGCTGTGTTGCTGTGCTGTGTTCTCAGGGTTGTACAGAGCGCTTTGTCTCCAGTCCAGAGGAAGTGATGGACGTCATCGATGATGGCAAAGCCAACCGTCACGTGGCCGTCACCAGTCAGTACATTTCTTTTAAACTTCCACTGTTACACAGGTCTGCTTTACATGAGCCTGTAAAACCCTATATCAGGGCTCTCTTTGACGCATGAAGTGCCATACTTTAATTGTCTTGTTAGTCAGTGTGCCATATCAATATTAAGTGTACTGTACGGGTCCATTTGGTTCCATTTGTACACTCTCAGAGTTATTGGGGGTCCTTGAAATGTAAAAGTTTGAGAACCACTGTACACTAAATGGAACAAAGCCTTAATTAGTATCATCTGTAACACGTCAGAAGTCAGAAGAGGCCCGAAAGTAGGAAGAGTTATTTCCAAAATGGCATGGAATGTGCATTGGAGATAAGAGGTTTCTGTCCGACAATGCATCATCAGTACTAAATCATGTGCCTCTGTGTTCTCCTGTAGACATGAACGAGCACAGCTCCCGCAGTCACAGCATCTTCCTCATCAACATCAAGCAGGAGAACACGGAGACGGAGATGAAGCTGTCAGGGAAGCTCTATCTGGTGGACCTGGCTGGAAGCGAGAAGGTAGGTGGCTCCTCTCTCTACTTTGGTTCCACACGGTGTGTGTGTGTGTGGGGGCAGGACACAAGATGGTTCATGGGGGGGTTTCTAGAGCACTGGTTCCCCAGTGCTCTGAGCACTGGTACTGGCACTGGTTACCCATTTGTGGGTCACGGACACATTTTTATGGGTCACTTTATTTTTTGTTTCCTAACTTTTGTTTTTATAGTAAATATTATATATATAAATAAATAAAACATTGCCAAAAGAAATACATGGATTAAAACAAAGTAAAAAACAAATCTGTCATTTGTGTTTTGAACAAATTGGTCCCAGAGATAAATGGGGGCTATGGCCTAATAATGCATAAAGTGGGGCTCCTTGAAATGATAGAGACAGAATGTCTCACAAGAACAGCAGTGTGTTTCCGGTCTCACACCCACAGGCAAAGTATATTTGCTCTAAAGATTCATAAAATAAGAGACATGGAGTCATCCCCATTTTAGAACATTCCCCTTAGGAGTGAACCTTTACCCCCGTTATGCTTCATGATTTCTCAAGTTATTATTATTATCCCTCACATCTGTATACCTGGCAATACTACACACATTCTCACAGGAGTCTCCCTATTTTGGACCCATTCTCCCGATGTGTTCCTAATTGTGCAATGTATGCACAAACCTGATTTAAGTTCATTTTTAAATAGTAAAAAATAGGGATTGGAATGAAAGCATATTCTTCATTCCTACTCCTTTTTGTATATTTTTATACATATTTTTATGTAGGGCATGACTGAGTAGTGTGAAGATCACCAAGACAAAATACTGCATTACTGCTTATTGACCATTAGAACAGTGAAACACGGAATCATTTTATCCACTGCTTCATCCAAAGTTGACATTTGATCACTTTTTTGGTAGATTTTCAAAATTGTATTCATTTTTAACCTGAGTAATGAAAGGTTTTTTACTTTCACATCTTTGTAATATTCCATTAATAATGTGTGTAGGCTGCATTGAAGGTAGTCCATTTGCCAATACCCCATAAAATGTCCCTGTTTTTCATAGCCCTAATGTTGCAGGTATAGATACATGTAAAGCCTTGTGTGTGTGTTTGTCTTCCACGTTTTACAGGTCAGTAAAACTGGGGCAGAGGGAGCCGTGCTGGATGAAGCCAAGAACATCAATAAGTCTCTGTCTGCCCTGGGGAATGTCATCTCTGCTCTGGCAGAGGGAACCGTGAGTTGTCTGTCTGTCTGTCTGTAAATGGTAAATGGTGTATTTATATAGCGCCTTTCTCCAAGGCGCTTTACAGAGATTGTAAGGACTGTCCTGTCCTGTAGAAAACACACGTCCCATACAGGGACAGCTCATTGGTTTGTCTCTCTCTGTCTTGTCCTGTCCTGTCCTATTGGTTAGAAAACACACGTCCCATACAGGGACAGCTCATTGGTTTGTCTCTCTCTGTCTTGTCCTGTCCTATAGAAAACACATGTCCCCTACAGGGACAGCAAGATGACCCGCATCCTCCAGGACTCTCTGGGGGGGAACTGTCGCACCACCATCGTCATCTGCTGCTCCCCGTCCGTCTACAACGAGGCAGAGATCAAGTCCACTCTCATGTTTGGACAGAGGTGGGTCTGCTAACAGTGCTACACTGCACTTCAACATTAATATAAAACTGCCCTTGATGCGTCTCGAAATAGTTGTCCTTATTTTGACTACAGTTGGAGACCGCTCCAGAGCCACTGTTACCCTAACAGCGAGCGAGGTGGTCCCCCTAAAAATAACTTACTTCTTATTGATTTGTGTAGGCTTGGGTTTTACAGACCCATTCTGTTTCAGAGGTCAAGAATCAAGATGATTGACTTGGGAGCCACTAGCATTGAGTGGTACTGTAGTGCAGGGTTTCTCATAGGGGGTGTAGTGTGAGCATCATGCCAGAGTGACAGGGTCATGCATGGTTAGCGTGGTGGAGGAGCTGTGTGTCAGCAGGTGAATGCTAGTGTGTGATTTAGTTCTGGGTGCTACATTACGGCACGTCAGTCATCCTCTGGTGGTGCGCAAAGCAAAGAGCTAATCAATCACCTGACCCAGCTGTGACCTCCTGACCTATCCATCCATAGTTTCTACCCGTGGAAAGCAACTATGTACTGTACATATCGTCTCTGTCGGGCGGAAACCTCATTATGTCCAAAACTGTAAATTCAAAAGTAGCTGATTAAGCTTGTGAGCTTGTAGATCTGCTACTTTTTATGCTTTTGTGTGATGCTGTAGTATGATCATCCATCCATCCATCCATCCTTCCATCCATCATCCAAACAGCCTGTGATCAACAAAGATGATGACTGGACCATTCACCTGTCATGTACTGGTGTATTAATGTCCTCCTCCATCCACCTGTCATGTACTGGTGACCTGGTGTATTAATGTCCTCCTCCATCCACCTGTCATGTACTGGTGACCTGGTGTATTAATGTCCTCCTCCATCCACCTGTCATGTACTGGTGACCTGGTGTATTAACCCTTGGCCTACAATTCACGGAAAAAACGGAATTAATTGAAAAATCTAAACCTCCCGTTAACGGAAAAAACTGAATGACAATCAATATCAGTTATCGCGGGGTCAAAAGAGCAAAAATTAATATTTTTTCGCTAATATCACTAATGTTGGATGTAATTTACCAAAAAACGGCCGAAATCCGCGTGATCGTGCGCTATCGTGCACGCGCGCCGTCTCTATGTGCGTCGCTGTAAAAAATGTGATATTTTGCGATCTTTTGGGGTTGATTTGAGGTAAATTGAACTTAGTTATGAAAAATATAGCATTAGCTTAGCAATCCGGACCAGCCAAGCTATTGACTAGGGTCAAAATACTACAGGTTGTTGTTGATCGTTGAACCGGAAGTGACTTAGGAAGATCTGTCTATTTTAGCCAAAATCAGCATAATGATGCTTTCCCGCCATCTGGTGGCGAATCGAGAGAATACATTTGCAATGAATGAAAAAAGAAAAACATCTCTTCAATCCACCAGATCTTTCTTGTATGTTAAAACGATGAATTAAAAATATGCCAATTTGTTACCCAAACAAAAAAATTGGGACTGGTAGTCTAAGGGTTAATGTCCTCCTCCATCCACCTATCATGTACTGGTGACCTGGTGTATTAATGTCCTCCTCCATCCACCTGTCATGTACTGGTGACCTGGTGTATTAATGTCCTCCTCCATCCACCTGTCATGTACTGGTGACCTGGTGTATTAATGTCCTCCTCCATCCACCTGCCATGTACTGGTGTATAACTCTCCTCACTGGGCTCCGCAGGGCCAAGACCATCAAGAACACGGTGTCCGTGAACCTGGAGCTGACGGCGGAGGAGTGGAAGAAGAAATACGAGAAGGAGAAAGACAAGACGAGAACTCTGAAGATCATGATCCAGAAACTGGAGAACGAGCTGAAGCGCTGGAGGAAAGGTGAGAGGACCAGAGAGAGAGAGAGAGAGAGAGAAAGAGCGGAGGGGTGCTGGCGTGCTCAACCCTAGGCCAGTCTTGAGGTTAAATCCAGTGAAGATTCTTGACGATGTACTCAACAAAAGACTCACTTGTAATTTAGAGACTTTTAATACTCCACTTCAGCAGTCATAATAAACGCACCTGGCGAAGCTACACTACAAGATTTTTCATTCTTGTGTGACTTAACACTTACAGCGCTAGCATTTATTGAAAAATTAGGATCTAATTCACTCCAGCATTTTTCCCATTTGAGCTCTTATTTTGAAAAGCCACATTTCCAGTCTACAGGAAGTAGTATTATCCTAGTAAGCTCAACGAAGCCTGGACAGGCCTTGTTTACAATAGGAATCCAAACCAGGGCACTGGAGGGCTCCACATCGTCGGCTTTGTGCCATCAAAGAAACGTTGTTTTGACCAAAAATGCCATCTGGGACAAGGAATAGGAGATACAGGCGATTGAAAGAAACAGATAGAATGGATTATTAAGATTAAGATGGACGATCCAGTGCTGTGACAACAACATAGCTAGCTAACCGGCTAACGTAAGTAGCATTATGGCTCGATCGATCGAATGCACTATAAAAGTGCAATTGCCATTAATCAACGGCAATGGCGGTAAGCGTAGTATAAAGAAATAGGCTTCAATTGACCTACATCTACGGCAATGGCAATTAATCCTCTACCCCGTTGAGGAACATTATAGTGTTCTCTCCGTTGGGAGACCATGGTCAATGATGTACAGTATATAGGGTTTTTAACTTGACAAACATGTGTGAGCGATATATTGTCTATTTACTGTATATATATTTAGCAACGTTTCTGAAGTGAACACCTCCCATTTGAAGCGTTTTTTTTTTTTTTACATTGTCTCAAATATCTCATGAGATGTTTTATGGAGAGAAAAACACAATGGTACAACAAGGAATTGGACCAGTGTGATGATGGAGAGAGAAGTGGCAGAGAGACAGATGCAAAGTAATATGCGAACGATAATAGAGCTCCGACAGGCAGAGAGAGTGAACGGCAGCAATTGTGGTGAGACGTGACTTGAATGCCCAGTGATTGTGAGTCTGATCAGCATGTTGATGAGTATACATTAGAGGCAAAACCCTCCTGTCATCTACAGGGTTCCCATACCATACCATATTTGTGGGTCACAGACCAATTTCTATGGGTCATGACTCTTTTCCTACATTAAAAAATATATACCGGTATATACATTATTTAATAATGTAAAATAATTTTATACATTTTAAAACAAACAAACAAATCTAAGAAATTCCATGAATAAAAAGTGAAAATACACTGCACATTTCCAAAGCGACAAGTTAAGGACTTTTAAGACCTTTTTAATACCTTTAAAATGAAATGGAAAGAAATAGGATAATAAAGATGTAAAGATGATTACTACGTCAAATGTAACCAACTATAAAAGAGAATTCAAACATTAGCCAAATTGTGAAATATTACCTAAGAAAGAGGTAAAAGTATATGCTTATGTGTGACACTGTAGTATGATCAAGTAGGTCATGGATTTATCAAAAAACACAAAAAAACGTTTTAATGGAGATGAGAGCTTTCTGCCCCAACAGCGACCATGGGGGTCCTTGAAATGAAAAAGTTTGCTCTACAGTATGTTAGACCCCTACTTTGTCAGGGACAGAAGACTTTGCAGGAGGAATGTGGAACGTTGTTTATCCAAGTCTCATTTAACAAGCTCATTAACCGTATGGGTACAATATTCTGTTACCATTACAGTCACTCATGTTCTCTGTCTCTCTCTGACATGATTGTTCAAATGAAAGTCAAGAAGGGAAACAATTAACACACATAGGCAGTGTGCCCTATGTTTTTCCCCTATTCTAGTTTTACCTTACCATAATAACCCTGGTTCCATTGATGACAGCATTCTGAGCAACAGGCAAATTGCCATCTCAATGTAATAATATCCCAGGCTGACCGGAATGATTTCTTTTCAAACTAATAATCTTATTATTTGCTCTGACTTCATGTCATGTGGTTCACTTAGACTTCAACTGGAGCAGAATGTCTGTTGGACTGCGCTGCAACATTCCACTGATCCTGAGCCCACTTATAAGGATGTGTGCTGAAATTGAATGCTACAGTGCAATATTAGTGCAAGCCACGATGCCTGAACCTCTGGATGAAACCATGTTTTCATAATAATAGTAATAATCCCGAGCCTGGCGGACCTTTGCTGTGTGTCTCTTTCCCCATTTCCTGTCAATTTCACTGCTCTATCAATTCTCATTGCATGGCAATGAGAATTGGGCATATATGAGACAATGTATTTATCTGTGATAAATGTACTTCATATTAGCGGGTTGTCACTGCAGTGTGTTGTAGTAAATGTTGAGAGAGATGGAAGCGTGTGTCGTCACACTCGCCACTATTACTATGGATACTGATACATATTTGGGGAGGCTGTGGCTCAGGATGTAGTAGAGCAGGTCGTCCAATGATCCGTGGGTCGGCGGTTCGAATCCCGGCTCCTCCTGTCCACATGTCGAAGTGTCCTTTGGCAAGACACTGAACCCTAGTGAGGACGCTGGGATTGACTGTTTGCCACTTCACCTCCCAATGTATGAATGAATGGACCATTGTACTGCGCTTTGAGCACTTGGAAAAGCGCTATAAAAATGCAATCCATTATATTAGAAACTAGAAAAAGTGCCCTTCTGGGCACAGGTCTCCACCAGGATAGGAATGTAGGACATTGCAGCTTGCCTTCATCTGGTGGTTGGATAAAAGGGCAACAAAAGTAAACTAGGGAGTTGGCATACAAAGTTATTTACAGATCCGTGCAGTTAGAGGTAAAAACACTTTTCGCCCAGTTATAGTGCCACCTTGAGGCTGAGTTGAAATTGTTCATGTGGCATTTCGTCCTCGGCCTAGTGGGAATGTGGGTGCACAATTTCACGGAAATCACGCGATGTGTTCATGATTTGCAGCATTTTGTTTGAAACTGAGCACTCCTGTGAACTTTGGAAGCCAATCTTAACCAATCAGGATGGAGTCTGAGAAATCTGAAAGACCGGTTTCGTTGAATGGCTCTAGAGAGACTGTGTACCAATTTGCGTGATGTTTGGACAAAATCTGTAGGTGTACTGTGCAAAAACTTGTTTTGCACAAAGCGGCCTCCTGGTGGCGCTATAACAGGCCGTTCTGGAAAGTTTGGGGCAGAGGTTCATCGTTGGCATCCAGGGAGTGTGTGTGCAAAATTTGGCATCGACCGGGTTAACGGTGGCCGAGATTAGCTGCTCACGGACACACACACACACACACACACACACACACACACACACACACACACGGACGGACACACACACACACACACACACACGGACGGACGGACGGACGGAGTGCAAAACATACTCTCCCCCCATGCCTTCGGCCTGGTGGAGACAATTATACTGTCTCATGGACGGATCAGTTGTTTGCTGTGTAGTCCTTCCTCCTCCTCCTCTCTGCTCTCTCAGGTGTGATAACGCATTCAGAAACATGCACGGCAGCTTAGCGACAGATATAAAGAGCCACCTCACGCTCAGAAATGCCAGCGTGCCGTCTGGCATCTCACGATGCCTCTTATTACTCTGCATGATTAAACCCAACACTTCCACCAACATGCAAGAAGCAAGAAAGTGCACCCATGTGTTAATACAGTAAAGGCACGCACGCATGCACATACACACACGCACTCATTCAGCCTCTAATTGTTCTCTCTAAAGGGTCACTCAGACAGCTGTGACTTTTCTCCACATTGTTCTAATGCCTAAATCTGTGTTCACAACATGCCGTACAACAAAGTATAAAATGGGTAAAACGGTTAAATAGTCTTGTCACAAATAGCTAGGCCTAACAGTGCAGCCCGAAGGAAGTTTTGATCACTGGTGACCTTACTTGCATATTATTTATATTTATATTTTCTGATTTCTGATTTATACATCCAACAGTCAAAAGGAATGCATTGGCACGCAAATAAATCGTGGCCCATCTGGCTATCCTTTAAGTTTGAAAAACCACCCATCTTTCCTGGCCAAATGGTTCCCATCCTGGCTCCATGTGTTGAAGGATTACGTGTACACCTCTAGTCGTGTACTGGGATGCTGTGCTCTATAGGGGAGGCCCAGACACCGGCATGATGGCAGGCTCCTCAGCTGTCAAATTATTCATAGCTCAGTGCAATATTTCTCCTGCACAAATGGTCCTGGCAGGTCTGTCTGTCTTGCTTTTCTCTCTCATCTCTCATATTTCTCTACCTCCCTGCTTCTCTCTATGTCTGTCATTATTATCTCCCTCTGTCTGTCTGTCTGTCTGTCTGTCTGTCTGTCTGTCTGTCTGTCTGTCTGTGGATATGAAATCTTACAATATCTTAGCTGTGCCAGTTTATATTTTCCTGCTTATTACATGGCTACTTAATAAAGACATGACAGTATGAATTGACCCAAAAGTAACAACAAAATAGCTTACGGTAATGATAGTAGTCCATTAAGTTTTGCCAGGGCGTCCAGTGCAATGCAAAAAAACATTCTTGTTTATCTGTAAATTATATTATTGTCTTTTTTCATTGGATATGGAAACATCAAGCTGCACATATTGATATGAGCCACATGCTCTGAGTCTTTGATTAAGAGGTCTGTTATTGAGTTCAGAAGTCAGTATTAAAAAATAACAGACCTATAAATGGGCTCTATGCACATTAGCCATATTGGAAAGAAATTGGGCCCCTTCCTTGCTTCCTTCACAGGTGTTACCAATGAGTATAATGAAGGCTCTGTTCCATTTAGTGTACAGTGCACAGTGGCCTCAAACATTTTCATTTCAAGGACCACCATAAAGGTGTGACTGGCGACTGAGAGTGTACACCAGGGGTGCCCACACCATTTTGACTTGAGAGCAGAGTGTACTGTACACAATACAAAATTTACTCTTACAGCTCAATTTGGTTCCATTTGTACACTCTCAGAGTTACAAACCCGGAGGGGGCCACTCGGAAACCCCTCAAGGAACAATGAGGGTCTCTGGACCCCATGTTTCCAGTGAGCCAACATGCACAATATGAGCACCCTGACTCTGTTTGGCCGGAACAGAATACAACCTTAATTAGCATACCGTAATTGGTACAACCTGTGAAGAAAGTAAGGAAGCAGCTCAATTTCTTTCTAATAGAGGGTATGCGCATGACATCATCATCAAACCAGGAAGTTATGCGGGAACGCCTATTGAGTGGCAAAAGACAACTTTATGGCATCGACAGCCCATACATCCAATCAGAAAAGTCCAATATAATTGCATTAACAACATTAAGCAATGTTAAACTCACTTTGCCACTCGATTTGCCATTCACTTTATGCATGCGCATGCCCTCTATATGGTTGCTATGCATATAGCCGCCATATTCAGTGATAGACCACCAATAAACTCCCTGCTTTGTGTAATATCTATGTCTGGCCTGCAGGGGAAGCTGTTCCAGTGGAGGAGCAGCTGAGTAGCAAAGAGAAGAAGGCTGCTGGTGGCAGCGAGGCCACGCCCATCATCGAGGCCTTTGCCCCGCCCCCAGCGCCTCTGGCCAATGAGGAGAAAAGCCAGTATGAGACCCTTATCACAGACCTCTACCAGCAGCTGGACGACAAGGTTTGTTTGATGTGTGTGTCGCCTAGCAACAGGACTACCTCTTTCTTTGGTGCCTTGCCTAGGTGGAACGTGGTCATATGCCTATCCCTAGCCTAAAAGAACCTTGTGCTTTTCTTGGCATAGAGAGGGGCGGATCAAACTAGCGCTTGCAACGGACGCCGCCTCCCTATTGGTTCATTGGAGAACACTGACTACCTGTCAGTGGGGAGTGTTGGCTGGTTCAACATCCTAATACATCCTAATACTGGGGGGTCAAATTATGACAGGCGATTCCTGCTGTCAAAATATGACCCCCCAGTCAAAAAACACTTTGTTTGAAATAGACACTCATGCTTTCCAAGGTGTGATTTGGGGTCCTAAGGATGAATACAAAATGAATATCAACATCTTAAAACCGAAATGTTGAATTGTGGGTTTGTGGGATGTAAATCAAAAAGGGGGGGTAACTACCTGTCAGTGGGGAGTGTTGGCTGGGAGGAGGAATAGGACTAAGGCCCTATACGTCCTCTCTGGGGGGGGGGGGGGGGCAGCAGACCTGCAATGTGGTGCATACAAACTAAAAGCTGCTTCCACACATTTATTTTTGGTCATACGTTTAAAGCTTTATAGTCTAGAGACCAAGAGTAATATTTTGAAAGCCAGTGTAAGGATTAAAGAACTGCAGTGATATGCTCCACTTTCTTGTGGAGCATGTTGCGTCACGCAATCACACAATATTTGTCTCTGAGATGTAGTGGAGTAAAAGTAAAAGTATAGAACATTTGAAATACTCCAGTAAAGTAAAAATACCTGAACTGTACAATACATGAATACATTTACTATCGACCACTAACAATAGCACAAGTATCGAATCACACACATCCACATAGCTGGGAGCTGCCAAGTGCATATAGAAAGAGAAGAGAGCTGCCAAGTGCAGCCATAATGATGTCATTAGCCTGAAGCACCCTATGTAATATTTTATATTAATATACAGATGAGTACAAATCTTCTTGTGTAAGCAGGGGTCTTCTATATTATTTCTCTATTATGATTTCATAATAGGTCTATAATGAGTTTTATGTTAATGCTGTAATAACAAATAAATGATACTGAGATGGCCAAGAATCTGTCTATTCATATGGGATATTATACATGTGGGACATAGTGTATAATTGGTGGTAATATCATTTTCATTAGGCAGACTAATTGGCCCCAAAATCCCTCTTCAGTTAGTGGTAAACATAAACATTGGCCTGCATCCCAAAGCCTTCCTTCAAAACACAATTAGGTAGGTGTACCGTTTACATAAATAGAGGAATGACACAGGGTTCGTGGTGCTATGGTTGAAAGTGTGCCCTGTATAATCCATAGACTGTAAACAAATGTGGTTAATTCTTCTGTACGTAGTCCATGGCCAGACTGTTGCCTCCCACAATTTTCAAATGCTTCCGGTAATATGTAAAGATATATTTTGTCATGAACGGAAATGATGAACAGATGGCCAGCTTTGTGTAGGTATAGTTCCAGACTCCATATAGCATTCTGAGATTGTGGAATAGTCGTCTGGGTACGCAAGACAAATTCTTCTGCAACCAGCAGGAGGGGAAATAGCGCCACCCTCTCTCTCTAGTCCGGCCATTAATGAGAACTGCAGCGTTTGAATTACTTCCTCATTGGCTTGTTCAAAAGCGGATCCTTGCCACCTGGGCCCATCATGACTCATGGATCTATTTCGTGTAAGTCATGCAGACCTTGCTGAGTCATGGTGTCTCTCCTTGTGTTCCCAGGATGATGAGATCAACCAACACAGCCAGATGGCGGAGAAGTTCAGAGAGCAGACCATTGACCAGGACGAGGTGAGCTCACCTGTCTGATGTCATCACACCTGTCTGATAGGATCACACCTGTCTGATGTCATCACACCTGTCTGATGTCATCACACCTGTCTGATGTCATCACACCTGTCTGATGTCATCACACCTGTCTGATGTCATCACACCTGTCTGATGTCATCACACCTGTCTGATGTCATCACACCTGTCTGATGTCATCACACCTGTCTAATATGATCACGCCTGTCTGATGTCATCACGCCTGTCTGATGTCATCACACCTGTCTAATATGATCACGCCTGTCTGATGTCATCACGCCTGTCTGATGTCATCACACCTGTCTGATGTCATCACACCTGTCTGATGTCATCACACCTGTCTAATATGATCACGCCTGTCTGATGTCATCACGCCTGTCTGATGTCATCACACCTGTCTAATATGATCACGCCTGTCTGATGTCATCACGCCTGTCTGATGTCATCACACCTGTCTGATGTCATCACACCTGTCTGATGTCATCACACCTGTCTAATATGATCACGCCTGTCTGATGTCATCACGCCTGTCTGATGTCATCACACCTGTCTGATGTCATCACACATGTCTGATATGATCACACCTGTCTGATGTCATCACACCTGTCTGATATGATCACACCAGGGCGGTGGTGGCTCAGGGGTAGAGTGCCTGGATGGTAACCGTAAGGTTGCCAGTTCGAACCCGGGCTCCCCCAGAGTTACTGTCGAAGTGTCCTTGAGCAAGACACTGAACCCCTAATTGCTCCCGATGTGCTAGTTGGTGCCTTGCATGGTTTCCGCTGCCATCGGTGTATGAATGTGTGTGTGAATGGGTGAATGTAATGCACAATCTCTGTAAAGCGCCTTGGATAAAGACGCTATATAAATGCACCATTTACCATTTACACCTGTCTGATGTCATCACACCTGTCTGATATAAGCACTTCCTTTATCGCTAAAAAGGTCCACAAGGATTTGTATATTTATTGTTTGTTTATTTCACACAAAATAATTCACAAAATAATTCAAAGGTGATGCACAAGGACTTAAAAATCAGACAAGCTAGAGAAGTAGCATTCTCGACAACTTTTACATTTATTGTTGGATATAATTAATTACATCAGTGTGGAATATGCACATCTATTACTAATAAAACATTAATAGCCAGGTGTCAAAGAGAAGAAAAAACTATATATAATGTGACCTCAGTTATGTTAGTGCTGGGCGCCATCTAGTGGCAGAGTATTGCATTAGCATTTGACTACAGGCTCATGTCCATAAGAGAATAAAATAGAACAAGTGCTGCTATATTTGTTCAGTGGTCAACAAAGTATATACCGGTATATTGGCCCAGGCGGTGGCGTAACCGTCTGGGCACCCGACTGGTAATCCAGTCGCAGTGTGCTGTGGGTTCGACTCCTGAGCCCGACACGGCCTTTACTGCATGTCTTCCCCCATCTCTCTCCCGTTTCATGTCAGCCTACTGTCTGTCCCTTCAAAAAAAACCAATAAAAGGCGTAAGCCGCAAAAATATTTCTTAAAAAAAAAAAAAAAAAAAAAAAGTATATATATTCAAGGAAATACTCAAGTATTCAAATGTACAAAATATTACTTTTGAAAGTGCATTTTGAAATGTACAACATTCCCCCAAAAACGTAAATAGAATATTCTGACATTTTCAGAATAGTGAAAATAGCCGATTTGTGAGCTTGCTGTTTTCACTATTGGAGAAAAACAAAAAAGGGCTTGAGGCTAGTTAATTGCTGATATATTTTCTGATATATCTTTCAAGTCAAAAGTAAAATAATTCTATTAGAAATGTTGGTAAAAATCATATGAGAATACTCATAATATGAATACTCACATAACACATTTAGACCGGCTGCCGAGAGAGCGTTACTTTATCTCTGAAGCCAGGAATGCGTGCACGGCTCCTTGTAGGTCCTTTTCAGATTACATTCTGTGAAGTTTCCCAGAAAAACCTCTGGTTTCAGGTTGTCTTTCATAAAACTGCCGTAGGTTTTAGAAGGCCATTTCAAAATCCCTAACATAAATTGATGTACGATGACAAGAGCGCCCCTCATTTCACGGGAGTGATTTTTAGCATCTCTGTCGGGTGTCCAAAACTGCCACTTTACACATGATTCAAATTCAAAACAGATCTGATCGTCTGCTTTTGCTATTTTTGTGTGACGCTGTAGCGCGATCAAGTAGGGCATGGATTTGCGAAAAGAAACACAGTATGGAGATAAGCGGTTTCTGGCCGACAGCGACGCTATTACGTAGTATTTTCATGGTATAACAGTATGACAATAGCCTTGGCCCCCTACTCTACTGTACTGCAGTTAACCATTGGTCCCCTACTCTACTCTACTGTACTGCAGTCACTACACAGAATGATGCATTGCTTCACTAATGGACTCTACTTACAGCAGTAGGGATGCCATTTCAATGAGAGCTGCATTTCCATGGCAACGCTGCTATTATGGAGCCGTGAGTGTTGTGAAGTGGTTTGAACAACGTTTTGAACAAGGGTGAACGGAGTCGGAGACAGTCGCTGTTCTATCACGTTAGTTAGTCCCTCAGAGTCAAGGGCTCATTTGGATGAGGCTTCAACAGAGTAGTGTTTTGTTATGCTGCTCATTAGGCCTGTCACGATTTAACATTTACGTTGACCATTAATAATTTGTGATTAACGTTTCTATTGTGTTTCTGAAATCGAGCCTTTTAGGCTTCGTAATCAAAAGTTGCACAATCAAAAAAGAAAATGTAATTGATTGATTGATTTATTGAAATATTTATTAACAGTTTGCATAATTACAGTACATTTCAAGCACAAACTCAATACAAAGACTGTTAACTGTGAGTGGACGACCCAATTAAGCATTACACTTGTTTACAACAGGGTCCACTTTGTTCAATTCATCAAAACATTTAGAGACGTACAAATAGACACTTCTATGTAGTTAAAGAACAGAACAGGAATTCATCATAAAGGAAGCAAAAAGGGAAAATAAACATATACAGTGAGGGGAAAGGGGGGGGGGGGGATTCAGATTTTACAGGGGCCAGTTTCGAATTGCAGCCGTCCGTAGGTGCCCTTTGAGAGCGGTTTTGAAGGAGTCAAGGGATTCACATCATTCACGTTGGTAGGGCATTCCACATTTTGGTGGCATAGGAGCGAAAATAATTTAGTCCCTTGTTTGTGCCGAATCTGGGTTGTACATGGTTCGAAGTCCACACCCACAACACCAGAGGGAGTGCACCCTCTGGTGTTGTGGGTGTGGACTTCGTTTACATTAAGGAAGTATCTAGACAGGTACATGGGTATCTTGGTGGTGTATCGAATCTTGTGGACCAGACCCATTGCAAGATGCTGTACTCTGTCGTCGACCCTAAGCCATCCCAGCCAGTCAAAGTGGGCAGGGGTGAGGTGGGTTCGGGGGGTGAGGCCAAGTAGGAGCCTGACCAGTTTGTTTTGGGAGGTCTGGAGCCTTGTTTTAAGGGCCTTTGAGGTGCTGTGGTACCAAGAGGTGCATGCATAGTCAAAGAAACCTTGTACCTAGGTCTTCAAGGTGTTTTTGTTGACCAGTGAGGAGATCCTGTAAAGGAATCTTGTTCTTTGATTGACTTTTTTGATTACGTTGGTGGCAATCTTTATCACCGGAAAGATTGGCCTCCAGGATGGAACCTAGGTAGGTAATTTCATCTTTTCGTGTGATAATATTGTCACCCACTCTAACCAAGAAGCTATCTGCCTTGCTGAGATTACTATTTGATCCGAAGAGAATGGATTCAGTTTTTCCCAGGTGTATGGATAGTTTGTTATCAGCAAGCCAGGTGCAGATTCTACCGAGTTCAGAGCTGAGGGTCTTTTCAACCTGCAGTTTGCTCCTGTCCGAGACAGGAATCATCTGCGAACAGGAACAAGTTGCAGTAATGTAAATGTAATTGCTAGTTGCTACTTCCACTATTTTTTGAAAATGTTTTTCAACCTGGAATCGATTATGACGATTATGCAAAAGTAATTGTGATTTTCTAAAAAGTTTGCGATTCGACAATTATAAAACCTGCTCCCTATTACTGCTATAAGACAAGCTTGTAGATTTTTGAAGAATCGTGGAAATGTGGCGTAAATCTTTGAATATATATTCATTCAGCGCAAACGTTTTTAACTCAAATCTTTGCTTCTGGGGGAGGTCCCTGGAACAACATGTTTTCAGATGCGGGTCCGCAGCCAAATGCAGATAATTCTGGGGGTCCTTGACATGAAAAAGGTTGAGCACCACTGACATAGAAACATAGGTTTTTCAGAAAACTGTCAGGATCTAGAAGACATTTGTAGAATAGATTTCAGTCCTAAATGGGTTAAACCTGTGATTGATGTGTGCTTGCGCTCCAGATTCTGGCCTCTAGCCGCAGGGACTACGAGCGCCTCCAGGAGGAGCTATCTCGACTCCAGCGGGAGAACGGCTCCTCCAAGGAGGAGGTGAAGGAGGTGCTGCAGGCGCTGGAGGAGCTGGCCGTCAACTACGACCACAAGAGCCAGGAGGTGGAGAACAGGAACCGCCACAACGAGCAGCTCAACGACGAGCTCAACACCAAGACGGTGAGATATTATATACCTCCCTCTGCTGGTCAAATAGTGATTGGCTGCCCCTTTGCCCTTGCTTGAGGCCCTGTTTAGGAGTAGGGCTTTGAGGAGGGCCAGGAAGACCCTAAAGACTGAAGGCCCGACATTCAAACCCCCCGACATTCAAACCCCTTATCCTGCTCCTCAATGCTGCTGATGTCCCCCCTGACCCCCTTCTATCCTCCCTCCACCCCCACTCAGAGTCATTATGGTCTTGACTTGTGCTCTGACTGACCTGAACACTTGAACTCTCTGCACTTTATATTTATTCATTATTCATTGTACTATGTGTGTGTGTGTGTGTGTGTGTGTGTGTGTGTGTGTGTGTGTGTGTGTGTGTGTGTGTGTGTGTGCGTGTGCGTGTGCGTGTGCGTGTGTGTGCTTCCAGAGCACTCTGGAGGAGGTGCAGAGGGAGCTGTCTAGCCTCCAGGACCTCAGCAGTCACCACAGGAAGAGAGCAGCAGAGATCCTCAACCTGCTGCTCAGGGACCTCAGTGAGATCGGAGGAGTGCTGGGAACCAGCGACCTGAAAGCTGTAAGCACCATCACTTATATACCCTGTACCCTACCACCCTACTGTAAGCACCATCACTTATATACCCTGTACTCTACCACCCTACTGTAAGCACCATCACTTATATACCCTGTACTCTACCACCCTACTGTAAGCACCATCACTTATATACCCTGTACTCTACCACCCTACTGTAAGAACCATCACTTATATACCCTGTACTCTACCACCCTACTGTAAGCACCATCACTTATATACCCTGTACTCTACCAACCTACTGTAAGCACCCACACAAATACCTACCCCTAAACACATGACTCGTTTACACTGTGAAATCATAGAGCTATAATATAATCTAGAGAACGGATTGAGGAGCGATAGCCCTCAATAGCGAAAACCTCTCAACATAGCACCACCTGTCCATTGAACTCCCTTGAACCATCCCTATAGCAGATCTACAAGCTCAACGCGTGTCACATTGCTCCTTATTGTGAGCTTGTAGATCTGCTATTTTCACACATTTTGTGTGACACTCTTGTATGATGAAGTAGGCCATTCATTTATTTATTTTTGTATTATTTATTATTAAAGGTATATTCAGTGAGTTCACTTAATTCAAATATCACTTATTTTTTTGTTTTGTTGTGATAGTCCTCCCTACTATAGAGTGTGCTGGCCATATAAGGAGTTCCTCCCTGTCCCCAGTTAACCCCTGGGGGTCAAAAAACCTTAGGTTTCGTTTTTGACTCTCTATCCTGATTGGACGAAAGGCTGGGTCCCACAGCCAAAAACGAAACCTAAGGTTTTTTGAGTGAAATCACTGAATATACCTTTAATGGATCCACAGAGTTACAGATGGGTTGGCATTGAGGATTATGCATTTCATGCACACACACACACACACACACACACAAACACACACACACACACAGACGGACGGACGGATGGATACGGCCCCTGACTAACCCAGTGTGTGTGTGCGTGTGTGCGTGCGTGCGTGCGCGGCGGTCCCTCCTCAGATGGCGGAGAGCAGCAGCGTGATGGAGGAGGAGTTCACCATGGCTCGTCTCTACATCAGCAAGATGAAGTCAGAGGTGAAGTCCCTGGTGACGCGCAGCAAGACGCTGGAGAGCACTCTGCAGGACACCAGCCGCAGGATGCAGGCCAACGAGAGGGAGCTGTCCTCCTGTCAGCTCCTCATGTCCCAGGTTAGAACTGTCCTCCTGTCAGCTCCTCATGTCCCAGGTTAGAACTGTCCTCCTGTCAGCTCCTCATGTCCCAGGTTAGAACTGTCCTCCTGTCAGCTCCTCATGTCCCAGGTTAGAACTGTCCTCCTGTCAGCTTACACATACACACAGTGAGTACGATCGATAACATGCCATGATTTCATATTTATGCGTGTCGCGTGTCTGTCTGTCCATGACACAATCATAAAATATTACGGGTGCGACACTGGGTGATATAGACAACAACAATTGCTCAAGTAATGTCGAGTCCTGCATCATAACATGACAAAAAGGATAATGTGTACAGTACATACAGTATGTGTACACAGACATACACAAAACCAAAATGAACCCCTCCTCCTGCCTAATTGTTGTGTCTCATTGTATGATCCGCAGCACCAGGCAAAGATCAAGTCCCTGACGGACTACATGCAGAACGTAGAGCAGAAGAAGAGACAGCTGGAGGAGAGTCACGATGCTCTGATGGAGGAGATGGCCAAACTGAAGGCTCAGGGTCAGTGAAGGGAAGACACTGGTTCCCTCTGGAGTGTTTTGTATTTGTTGATGTGTTATTTTGTTTGTTTTGTTTTGTTGATTAATTGAATTACCTACTGTAGGGCCACAATGGAAACGGGTCCCCAGGACTTTTTTGTGTTATCCCTTTTAGCTTGAATTAATGTCTTACTGTACCTCGTGCTGTTTAAATGTTGTATTCAATGAATGAATCAATCCAATCGATCAATCAATCAAGCAATCAATCAATCAGTCTTTCTTCTTGGCGTCTTCAGGGAAGATGCAGGAGGGGTCAGTGATGGACAAGGAGAAGGAGACTATGATCAGACTGCAGGATGCTGTGGAGATGAAGGTACAACAAACTAGCAATATGTGCAGAAGCATCTTACATAAGTATCCTAACAATCCGGGATTAAAAGCCTCAATCTGGGATGTGTGTGTGTGTGTGTGTGTGTGTGTGTGTGTGTGTGTGTGCGTGTGCGTGTGCGCGTGCGCGTGTGCATGTGTGTGCGTGCGTGTAGAAGACCCTGGAGGAGCAGATGGAGAACCACAGAGAGGTGCACCAGAGACAGCTGTCCCGCCTGAGAGACGAGATCGAGCAGAAGCAGAGGCTGCTGGACGAACTCAAAGAGTGAGCACTATGAGCCCAGACCGAGAGGGGCTGACATGTGGTCATGTGACGGGAACATATATGACCTTAACGTGTTGATGTGACAGGAACATACATGAACCATACATAACATGACCTTAACGTGTTGCTGTCTCTGTCTGTGCCAGTCTGAACCAGGCTCTCCAGCTGCAGCAGAGCAGGCTGCAGTCAGACTATGACAAGCTGAAGGCTGAGGAACAGGAGAAAGACCTGAAACTGCAGAGACTGGTGTAAGCACTTTGCCCCTAGCTAGCCTTGACGTCAAGGCAGTCTTAAGGTTAAAATGTAATTTAGATAGCATGTTATGTAGAGATACCGGGTGCATTTGTTGACCCGACATCCGATGGTTTTTACAGGTGCATTTGTTGACCTGACATCCCATAGTCTTTATAGTTTAGTTTTGTGTACAGATTTTTATTTATTTATGTTATACTATTTATTTTAGACTGATGATTTGGATTGTTCTTAGTTTACCTAAGATCTTGGATTACTATCTCTATGCATTTAATGTATTACCTCATGTTCACCTATCTTACTTTACATCTGCTAAATGCCTATATTGTAAATTCTAAGTTTGAGCCACTCTGCCCACCTCATTATCTCTGCATCGCCTGAGAGAAAAAACCTGTGGGTCCGTCCCCGGCCCACAGGTTGAGAATCACTGGTTTAAAAAGTGGCGGTCCCCGGCCCACAGGTTGAGAAGCACTGGTTTAAAAAGTGGCGGTCCCCGGCCCACAGGTTGAGAAGCACTGGTTTAAAAAGTGGCGGTCCCCGGCCCACAGGTTGAGAAGCACTGGTTTAAAAAGTGGCGGTCCCCGGCCCACAGGTTGAGAATCACTGGTTTAAAAAGTGGCGGTCCCCCGCCCACAGGTTGAGAATCACTGGTTTAAAAAGTGGCGGTCCCCGGCCCACAGGTTGAGAATCACTGGTTTAAAAAGTGGCGGTGTTCTATAAGCAAAGCTAATGTTTCCTCTGTCCTCCTGACCTTTGACCTACCAGGTTCATGAACGACAAACGAGAACAGGCCAAGGAAGACCTGAAGGGTTTGGAGGAGACCGTGGTACGTTTCGTAGTTTAATACCATACACTCTGATTTTATTATTATTTCAGGGTCAACATCTACTCTGACTCTTGTGAACACGAGCTTGCGGATCTGCTACTTTTGATACTTTTGTGTGACGCTGCAGTAGGGTGTTAGTTTAGGAAAAAACATAAAAAAGTTAGAAGAGAGGTTTCTGACATGATGATGAGTCAGGTCCATGTACTTTCATCCCTTCAGGCTAAGGAGCTCCAGACTCTACTGAACCTCCGCAAGGTCTTCATCCAAGATCTGCATCTGCGGGTGAAGAACGTAAGGACACTTAGAGAACAGCACTCATTGTACATTGCTTACATAGGCCACTGGTTCTCAAGCTCTTTCATGTCAAGGACCCCCAAAAGATGTATTTGGCTGTGGAAACCCATCTCCAAAAGAAGCAATGAATTAAAATGTTGAGTTACAAACTTTCACGATTTTTCAAAAATATTAAATATTCAAGCTCAAAGCACGGAACAAAGTGACGCGCTATGAACTTGTTATATCTGCTATTTTTAATAACCAAAGAGTAT
Source organism: Protomyctophum parallelum (assembly GCF_964188405.1). NCBI lineage: Eukaryota > Metazoa > Chordata > Actinopteri > Myctophiformes > Myctophidae > Protomyctophum > Protomyctophum parallelum. Next base: position 27,932,095 of record NC_139707.1, on the reverse strand, counting down.
AAAATATTGGTTTGAAAAACACTGATTTGTTTTTCAAGATTTTGTATAAAGCAGATGTACTGTATAGGCTTGAAGTTGTTAAACTGAAGTGGTGTCCCCGGACACCACTGACATAGACTACCTAAAGAGAAATGTGTACAATCTGTTCTTATGAATTTTCAGCAACCATCTATTTTATTACTGTAGTTTTGTAGTTGTACACAATTGCATTTGAACAACTTTAAGCTAAGAATGGCTCATTCTGTTTAGTAGTATCAATAAATACTGAGTTATTCTGTTGAGTATATACATGTATTAGTTATTGTCTAGAGTAACTATAGCTAAATTCCAATACCCCAAATCTCGGCCACTCGCTCACTCCCACTCGGTCACTCGGGTGATTTATACGTGTGCGCATCCTGGCGCTTATTCACTATTTCAGGAATAAATAGCCTTGCCTTGCACATGTTACCAATACATACACAATTATGAATTGTCTATTCTGTAGACTGTACGGCTGTTCGGAGTTCCAGTGATCCAGCTGTGTGACACTGTATTGTTCCACCACTTTTGCTTTGGCAATGTTAACGTATGTTTTCCCATGCCAATAAAGCCCTTTGAATTGAATTGAATTGATACACGTCATTAGTGATCGCGGAATGTGCCGTCGCTTTGAAATGACAGCGTAGTGCATTCCGATTCTAGAGTAAAATTCGACCACCACTCTGTCCTCGCATCGAATCCTCTCCTCCTCCTCTCCTCCTCGCTGGGGGCGGAGCCGAGGAGCGAGTGGAGGACGCGAGGAGAGTGAGCGAGTGTGAAAGTTGCGGTATTGGAATTTAGATTATATTTCTCTACCCTTGCCTCTTGCTCTGTCTTATCTCAAATGGCAGGATTCATGTCTTTTGTCTCCGTGTGGGTTGTTGTTGTGTGTTTCCAGTGATCTCCACATGAGGTCACTGTTGCACCATCTCATGGCTCCTTTTGTGGGAAAAGGACCATTGTCACATCAAGTCAGCCAACACTCAAGCCAGCCCAAAAGTTGTCATGTTGTCTGTAGTGAACTGGGCCAACATGTTCTGGTCTTTATGAATTATGATTGTATATCCTGTGACCTCTGACCTTTCAGAGTGCAGAGAATGACAGTGATGAGGCTGGAGGAAGCCAGGCTCAGAAACAGAGGATCATCTTCTTGGAAAACAACTTGGAGCAACTTACCAAGGTCCACAAACAGGTCAGTTAGGACCGGGGTACGCCTGCACACACACAAAACACACACTATCTTTGAGTTGAATTCGCTGGTCATCAAATTATTGGCTCTGGAACACAACAAAAATCACTCAATCCATCAATCAATAGATTATAGAAAATAAGTATTTTTTGGGGGTTAAACTACTGCGTTAAGTGGTTGATTCATGATGTAATTTTATAAGTCTGGGTTTTCCGGGGAGACACCAAATGTATCTTTTGGCACTCAAGCTGAAACGTTTGCGGCATCCTCTGTTGTTCTACAGCTGGTGCGGGACAACGCAGACCTGCGCTGTGAGCTGCCCAAGCTGGAGAAGCGCCTGCGGGCCACGGCGGAGCGGGTGAAGGCCCTGGAAAAAACCTTGAGGGACGCCAAGGAGGGCGCCATGAGGGACCGCAAGCGCTACCAGCAGGAGGTGGACCGCATCAAGGAGGCTGTGCGCTCCAAGAACATGTCCAGGAGAGCACAGATAGGTACCGTAATCGCCTCGCAACCCGTCAGATGACGGGTTAAGATTTAAAGTCACTTATAAATGACCTAATACTGTAGATTGGCTATTTTCTGTGAATCTCCCCCTCAGAATATGGATGCTACTTTGCTAGGATTAATTCAAGTGATTAATGTGTGATATATAGAATGATTCCTGTTTGTTTTCTAGCCAAGCCCATCCGCGCCGGTCATCAGCACCAACCTCAGCACCCCTCCTCGTCTTCATCAATGGGACATTCCATCCGGGGCGGTGTCCAGCGGTGCCCAGCCCCTGTCAGCCCCCGTCACCACCACACCCCCCGCCAACCCCAAACGTCGCAGCCCCGCCACCACCCTCAGCAGACCCACTCCAACCCCCAGCCTCAGCACCCCCAGCACCAGAGCAAGTAGGTCCCAGCGCTGTACTAAACACATGCAGTTGTGTTGTGTGTTGCCTGTGAGTTACATTGAGGTTACATTTGTTTTATTCAAATATATATTTTTATTACTTAACCTTCATCTAACTAATTAAGCTCTATATACGTTTGTTGTAAGATGAATAGATAAAATAGACGTTCACAATGCGTCACGTTGTGACTTTCCAGGCCATCCGCATCTCCCCAGATAAGAGTCTCAAGAGCAGTGGTTCTCAATGTTTTTCATGTCAAAGGATCCCCAAATGAATCTGTATTTGGCTGCAGACCATCATCTGAAAAGATTTTGTGCCAGTGAGTCAGTTGTTTTCTACTATAAGTACAAAGTTCCCAACGCGTTGCGATGCAACGCGTTGGCAGCTTATAGATCGTCTATTTTCGAATAGCCGATCTACAATAGGGTTAAAGTTATTAAACTTCCTTTGGGGACACCGCACCCCGACCCCACCCCACCCCGGAAACCCCCTTAAGGACCCTTGAGTGGGAGACCACTGCTCAAGAGAACACATTGTCCCCGACTAAATTAAACACAGTAAAATAATCTTGCTGTCGAGTGCAATGCCATTCTTCTGGACAGTGGGAACAGTGGTAGCCATGACAACGGGTCACGTCAAGGCTTTGTCTGGGGATTTGCAAAAACGTTGTGACAAGTAGGATTTGGCCACCTAGAAACTCAAATCTGAATGTGCGCTATTTCTTCTTCAAGTTGTTTTCCCACAGAGCTCTGTTTTGAAGTCTTTGCAGAAGTTCCTTATTTCCTCTTTTAAGACAATGTGTTTTGCTGAATGCTCAATTCAAAGGCAAATTGCATTTTAGAGCGCATGTCCATGGTCAGTCTATTCTTCTTTTGTCTGGCACTTTGAAAATGAATTAATCAGATTGGCTCTAATTGATGTTGGTGCACTCTATGTCCATTGGCCCTTGTGAAGATTAATGTCCCCAGTCAGAGTATGCACATTAACTGATTTAGTTTCAAAGAACTCCAGCATCTAATCGGTCCTTAGAAGACCCCAGACCCTGGGAATGGCCTGTGTGTGTGTGTGTGTGTGTGTGTGTGTGTGTGTGTGTGTGTGTGTGTGTGTGTGTGTGTGTGTGTGCGTGCGCGTGCGCGTGCGTGTGCGCGTGCGTGCGTGTATGCGTGCGTGCTCGGGTGATTGTGTCCGTGCGTGCGTGCATGTGTGTGCCATCAGCTAAGCAGCATATCCATTCAGTTTTGTAAAAGAAAATCTAGTGTATGTCAAATATATCTCTGTGGGACTTAATGGAAGCTGCAGGCTCTCATTCATGTTATATTAATTAACTTCAGATCATGCCTGCCATTCTTATGAGCGTTCTCCCACTCCCAATCTTCCGCCGTAGTCTGAAAACCCACCTTTTCAGACTCCATCATGGCCCGTAGCCCTTACCCTACCCCCTTAGATAGCACTTTTTGTAGACTTAGATAGCATTCGATACAGACTTATAGCATGTTATGTAGACAGCACTAGAATTGCATTGTATGTAGTCATAGCACGTCATAGTACATATGTATAGCATAGTATAGTATATATGTATAGTTTAGTTTCATTATATAGATATTCCACTGTTACGTTCTTAGCTTACGCATGTTTCATGATAACTACTTTGTATGTATGTGATGTATTGCCATGCTTTTTTTTTCTTGCTTAATGTAAGTCACTCTGGATTAAGAGCGTCTGCTAAATGCCTACATTTTAAATTGTAAATTGTTCTGTTTTATCACACTTTTTCAAAAGATGGTGGTACATGTTTCAGTCTACCACCAGGTGGCGGCACATACCTGTATATGTATTAGTACTTAGTAGCTCATAAACACACAGATTGAAATTGCATGCCTACATGCCTTTCACACCAATAAACGGTATAAGCCAAAATCACTGAAATGGTACTGTAACTGACCACTCTGCCTTCCTTCTCACATTATTTTATAGGTAAAGGACAGACTCTGAACTCTCTCCTGTGTATTATTGGACCTCTTCTTCAACAATAGACAATACTGGACATTCCTTTCTCGTTGGGTTTCTAGAACATCACCATTCTGCCTTTACTGAGACCACAGTACTCAAAACATTCTGTATCCTTAAGATGGCCGAGAAGTGCTTTCCTCTTTCAACCTCTGCTACTATGTATGTTGGCATTGGCCCCAACTCTATCTGTCTTTCTTTCTGTCTTACCTACATGCCAACTGTATCTGTCTTTCTCCTTCTGTCTTAAAGCGGCACTATGTAATTTTATTTATGAATAAAATGTAATTATGTTAATACCTTATAACTTGGGGTGGTTGTATTTAGACTCCCTGCTCTTCTATTGAGACATTTAGCTCGTGTCAAAGGTCATGTCTCACCTAGACACAGGATCTGACATGATGGTCAAGATTCAATTTCTCAGGCGGGCCCTACCTCCTTCCAAGATTCAATTTCTCCCCATGAGCAATCAGGTAGTCTCTATTAGCTCAACGGTAAAAATGTCAGCACCAGGTTCAAATCTGGTGGAGAAGAGGAAAGTTACATAGTGCGGCTTTAACTGCCTGCCAACTCTACCTGTCTTTCTCTTTCTGTCTAACTACCTGCCCAGCATTAATGCTACTGATGCTTTCTCTTTCTGTCTAAATACCTGCCCAGCATTAATGCTACTGATGCTTTCTCTTTCTGTCTAAATACCTGCCCAGCATTAATGCTACTGATGCTTTCTCTTTCTGTCTAAATACCTGCCCAGCATTAATGCTACTGATGCTTTCTCTTTCTGTCGAACTACCTGCCCAGCATTAATCATCTCTCTCTGTCTGTATACTGCTCACCAATGAAAATGTTAAAAACAAGTGTTGAGTAACTGAGGTTAATGAGCTATATCTTTGTTTACAGGATTACCGGATTTACAGGATTACCGAGATCATGTAAAAACTATTAAACAATTCTTGTAAGACCCTAAGGTTTAGCACTGGAACCCACTCTGTTTTAATGAATGTTAAAATGTTTTTTATATTGTTTTTATTTATTATTTATTTTTGAGAAGCACTTTGCGTTGCACTGAGAGTTATCTTCTGTGTTTTAATACATTTTATTTATTGAATGTAGTGTTTATATATTTTGTATTTTTTTTTTTCTTTAATTTTGGCCTTTATATTGTTTGTTTTCCACAATGGGCCTATGTGCTAATATTGATTGTTTTTATATTGGTATTTCTATAATTTTTCAATACATTTTATTTATGGGATGTGTTTATATATTTTGTATTCATTTATTGACTTTTGTTCTTTAATTTTGGTACATTTTTAACAATGTGCTGTCACGTTACTGAGGTAATCACTACAGGGACTACAGTAAAGCTCAATGTGTACAGTATATTTATAGTTCTATGTGTACTAGGATGCAAAACAGTGTTGATCCACCATCTCATTGTAAAACCTTTGTAACTTGAACAATCTTGATGTATCGAGGAAATGTATAGTCCATTGGTTCTCAAACTGGGGGAACCACAGGGGTCAGATGGGGGTCCGTGGCCAAATACATATTATGTCCTTGATGTGAAAAGGTTTGAGAACCATTGGTATAGTCGCTCTCTGAGCACAGAGTCCAAAGAGAGCATTTTTGGTGCACATTACTGTTCAACCACAACCTTTGCATTGTCTGTAAATATCTGGTTTCGTTGGTCGAGTGATGTGGTTGGTTGTTGTGTTGTCTCGCTCACAGCACAGTCTTATAAGGGTTGGTTGAGTAAGAAGGACGTGAACAATCATTCTGTTGAAATCCCCAAAATGAGCAAGAAATCTCGTGATCCGGCCCAAACATAATGTGCAGATGAGTCAATGATTGACATACTCAAAAGCCCATGACTTTATGTTTGGAAAGCGGATACACTTGTGATCCAAAATAAACACTAAATTAGGTTTTTGCTAAAGTTTTAGGCACACACACGCACACAAAAAAACCTATTTCACAGAAAATCTACAAAAATAGAATCAGTCTTGGCCTGGTCAAATGCAGGACTGAGGAAAAGTAGCACAAAAATATTCCCATTTCTGAAGGACTTAATTAGGCTGCTTTGAGTAATGAATGTTTGCTGATGATGGCGCCAGGGGTAGGCCTGGCATTATTTCTGCCAAATGGATGAATGAACTGGTATAACCAGGCTCCTTGTTTTCATGATGCTGCTCAGTTACTCAGCACGTCATGAAACCCACAGAGTATGTTGTTGTTGATGTTTGAACCATATCCATGACTATAGCGGAGGGCTTTGATGCTGAATAGGGGTGAAAAGTATTTCATGGGGCTTGGAGTAACAGTCGGCAACCCCCAAATATGCCATTGTATATAGATTTCACGGTTTAAACTATTGGGGTTTATCGCAATCCATGATTGAGGATATTCATGTGGGGATATCTTAAATGGTTGTAATAATAAACTGATATTGAAGCTGTGTTCGAGTTTGTGGAGAGAATGAGATTGCAATCCTGACCTATCGTTGCTAGTCAGTACTAGAAGTTACTGATTGTCCAGCTTGGTTCTCTGTGGTCTATACTGCAGTGGTTCTCAACCTGTGGGTCGGGACCCAGTGGGGTCCCCACATGATTTTGGGGCTTAATTTGCAACATTGTTTTCTCACCCAACAGTTAAACAAAGCAACATACAGTAGGCCTATTACAGTGTAATTACAGGGTATCTGCACATTTCTAAAGTAGACCTTTTTAATATGCCTAAAAACGGGTCAGAATTGGCCAAATTGTCAAATAATATAAGGCATTAAGAAGAAAAAAAGACGGTCTACAAGCCCACTGCCTCGTTGTGAAGCGGTGTGAGCTTGTAGATCTATTTTCACAATATTTATCTGTGGTGGAAGTGGAACCAAGTAACACTAAATGTAATGCCTCAACTCCTACAATTCCAAGTGCTTGTCAGGGTAGTGGGTCCCCAGTTCAACTATTCTTTTGGGGGGTCACGGCCTGAAAAGATTGAGAACCACTGGTCTACTGTATCTGTCTGTGGCACAGTTTTGTACGAGTAGTGCTTTCTTAAATTCTGTTTGTGACCTTGCACAACAATTAAATAATGTTAAACGTGTGCCACATAACATTTCATGCAATGCCACTTGTGCTGTTGGTGTGTGTGTGCGTGTGAGATGTGACGCACATTGAGAGATGATGCGGTTGGTCAGTATACCGTCATCAACAGGTCTTCAACAGGTGGTCCGGGACCCGTAGGGGGGTCCTCAGAGTTACTACAGGGGGGCAAATCTTTGTGCGATAGGATAATTGTATTACATTAACCTCTTGTACCCTCACATTCTTATTCTGAGGAGAACTTTAGCCAAAAATAGCAAATTTACAAGCTCACAACGCCTTGCGTTGCGAGTCGCTGTTAGCTTATAGATTGGCTATTTTCTATTTAAAAAGAATAGCAGACCAAGTATACAGAGTGATCGATCAAGCTCACTAAGTAATCACTAAGACGGTTTAAGTGGTTAAATGTCAGAAAATACATTAAAATGAATCCAACACACACTGGTGAAGAAAAGTTTAATCTGCAACACAATTTTATACAATAGATGGGTCTCTGCTTCGTCTCTCAGCTATAAGGTCCTTGGGCTGAAACATGGTGAAGACCTCTTCTCTCTCTGATGTCCAGATAAGATGTCATTTGAACAGCAACCTGTTTCTATTTGGCTGTGATGTGCACAGACCTACTAAGACTTCATTTGAATAAAAGACTAATAAAAGTATGGTTTCTGAAATTTCCCTCAATAAATGATTACATTTTTCACCTGTGTTGACTATAGATTAGACGATGCACATGTCCCATTTCATCACGCTTTAGTAAAACTAAGTAAAATGGGGGCCCTAGTGGTATTAAAACATTTGAAAACCACTGACAGCTATTTATTATATCCGTACGGCAGTGGGTCCGGGGACCCCCTATGCTTGAGGGGGGCCAGAGGTCCCAGCAAAATGTATCAATATACTGTAGCATCAACATCAAAATGTAGTAGTAGTTTAAGCACTACAGTATCTAGGCCTACTGACTTTTTACATCTGCTATTTAAAAAAAGGAAAATCTGGAAAAATTTGTGGAAATAATAATATAGAATATTTTCACAAATCTTGTATGGTGGAATTTGTCTTGGCACAAACTCTTCTCAGGTGGGGGTCCGCAGCCAAATACATAATATTCATGTCACCTGTGACCTCACCCTCCAAATTAAGTTTGAGTTCGACTCTCCTGAGTCCTGAATCAGGAAGCCTAACTAACTTCACCTTGACATACAGGCTCCAGGCTCCGCCTCTCTTCCCCGCCTGCTCCTCGGCTCTCTCCCCGCCTGTCAGTCGCTTCCACCCGGCACGGCACCGTCCGGAACGATCAACAACATGGCTCATCTTCACTGTCTGTAGACCCAGTCAAGAGACAGGTAAGCCTTTTAACCCATGAGGCCATAACTGAGGTTTAAATTGAAACGCAGATTTAGACGTTACTTTAATATTGACCCCTACAGAAAAGTATTATCTAAATAGTCTGCACTCATGCGCTAGTCTCAAAAGATTCGAAGACTACTATTATGTTATCAAGTGAGTCAGTGAGAGCAAAACGGTCGATATTACGGAGACTGAAAGATTATCCAGTACAAACAACAAAGTGGTAAATTATATTAGGGATAGGTATAGGTTAGCCAACATGCTTGTATAAGGCAAGCAGAAGCATTGTCCTGTGTTGTGCTGTGGACTGTTGGACGCCCACTCTCTCTAAACGTTTTACAAGTTAACAACCATGACAGATGACTAGCCCCTTTCGGGACCCTACGTAAAACTTTTCTGATATGTTGTTGAATGCACTGGGTCGAACAAATGTCAGAAACTTCAGTAGCATTTGGGTTCTGCTTGGAGGGCTAACAGATGACCATAACAGGACAGGAGATGCACTTCAACAGAGCTAATTTCAGCAGTAAACCTATAATATCATAACCACACCACCACCAAGCTTAAGTTCTCTGTCATACCACTTTATTTTTGATACTCAAATGAGTGTGTTCTATGATAGTCAGAACACAATATGCAATGCAACAATATGCAATATAACAAGCCTGTAATGGAAACTAACTGACGTGTCCTGAACTAGCCTTGGATCAAGACTATCATACTGTAGATGTTACTGTATGTGTATTTTAGTCAGACTGGATAAAATACATAGCCTATAGGCCTAGTCTTAAATTATCTTAAACCAAGGCTAATCCTGAACTGAACATTGTCAACAAATAGCCTATAATATGCTTTTATCACCACAGCAGCAGAGGACAATTTGAAATTAATGTCCGTGCTCTAATTTCAGATTTGTTTCAGCCATTCTCTGTTTACAACCTCCTCCTGTGGCCCCGGGGCATACACTGTGTGTGCTGTGTGCATGCATGCGTGTAGCAGAAGTTCATGTTGTGGACAGATGGTCCACGCAGCATGCTTCTACCCTCAGTATACCAACTGGACCCAGAACTTAAAAACACATCTTAACATCGCATCATTGCTGTCACGCAGAAACCTCTTATCTCCGTATTTTAATGTTTTTTTCAACACTAAAGTGTCACACAAAAGCATCAACAGTAGCAGATCTACAAGTTTTGAACTTGTACAGTAGATACTATTGCTACTTTTCTATTTTTGCATTTGAATCCTGAAAATTAACTGTTTTTGGTTTCCACCCAGCCGACAGAGACGATGTGGACTGTTGTGTTGGCGTGTGTGGTATTTGTTTTATGATGCCCCCAGGGGACTTGTGGTGTGCAGTTGTGTGTCTGACTGGCAGTAAATGTAGTTTGTTCAACTACATTTGTTCAACCCTTCCTTCGCGAAACGGTTACGTCATCTGGGGGTGGAGTCACAGCAGTGGCTCAGGAGGTAGAGGCACAGCGGTAGTCATGGAATCAGAAGGTTCCTGGTTCGATCCCCAGCTCCTCCTGGCTGCGTGCTGTCCTTGAGCAAGACACTGAACCTGTGTGTGTGTGTGTGTGTGTGTGTGTGTGTGTGTGTGTGTGTGTGTGTGTGTGTGTGTGTGTGTGTGTGTGTGTGTGTGTGTGTGTGTGTGTGTGTGTGTGTGTGTGTGTGTGTGTGTGTGTGTGTGTGTGTGTGTGTGTGTGTGTGTGTGTGTGTGTGTGTGTGTGTGTGTGCGCGCGCGTGTGTGTCAAAGTGTCCTTGAGCAAGACACTGACACCTTAAAAGGTTAAAAGCTATAGAAGTAAAGGTAAAAAGAGGGGATTGGGTGCAAGTCTGAAAATTTTTTTTTAGGTGTTTTAAACGTGCCGAGGGCGGGGGCATCTTTGATGTGAGCTGGGAGGGAGTTCCAGAGGGAGAGTCGCCCCAGGTTGGTTTCATTGTCTTGGGGACGTCCAGGAGGTTGGCAACTTGGCATTACCCGACCTGAGGGAACAGGAGAGGGCGTGACGCTGGAGAGAGTTCAGAGAGGTAGCGGGGAGCCTGGTTGTTGAGGGCCTTGTAGGTGGTGATTAGTATTTTAACTCTATTCTGTGCTTCAATGGAAGCCAGTGGAGGTCACGGCGGACGGGTGTGGTGTGGTCCCTCCCTGGATTGGATTCTGGTGAGCAGGCGGCAGAGTTTTGTACGTACTGTAACTGTAGTTTCTTGAGAACCTTGGTGGTGACACCGTATAGGAGAGTCTGGATGGGATGAAGGCATGAATGAGTGTCTTGCTCCAGGACACTTTGACGGTAACACAGGAGGAGCCCGGGTTCTAATCGGTTCCGCTCTACCTCCTGAGGCACTGTCATCCCTTTATCATTAGCATTAGTGAGGACCAATTATATGAAGATACGGTTGAAAATGGATGAAGTGCTCCTTTTTAAGTGCAAAATGGTGGAAGAAATGTTCCTCCTTTTGATAACCAACCATGTCCTCACAAAGATAGAAAACATGCGCTCACACACGACTGTCATTTCTTTATCTCCTCCCCTCTCATCAGACCCTCATTCATATCTCTCCTCCTCAGTCATTTTCCAGGTCAGTGAAGAGAGGAAGCCTCTCCTCAGAATCGGAAGGAATCAGATTTATTGTCACATCACAGATTTACAAAGTAAAAGAGTGGGTGAATATAGTATGGATTTTTTGGAAGGATGTTTTATGTATTTTGTGCATCCTATCAATTTGGCATGACATGAAAAAAAGTTTGAGAAACAAACAGTAAACACCAACACCAGACAGTGTTTGAATAGGCCTCTTATTGACATGTACAGTAGTACAACAAGAACATAATTACCTGAATCATCGGCTGCACGGCACAGATGACATTTCAAAACTCTCAAGCTTTTCTGGCACAACTATGCTGTAATGTGATTATGTGACACACTACAGTTGTCTGGTGTGTGATTTAATTTATTGGGCACCAGTCCTGGCAGTAAGGCATAACAAGCCTGTGTGTGTTTACAGTTTAGGAGGAGAGGCTTAAAAGATGTGAGGGGGCCACCGGCCGCTGGGAGAGTGCCATGGACTAATCATGCTAGATTTCTTTCAGATAACCGCAGGCGCATTATTATTTCACGACGAGAAAAGGAGAACCCATTCTACTATGAAATCACTTCAGTCCTTCCCTGCTCTCTGTGATTATTCTTTTCTTTATATGTATTTGCTTGCCGTCTTTGATGTTGTTTCTTTGCCTACACTTTGGAGATTAATTTGCCTGTGCCTTGAGCTAATACGATAAATAAATAAGATTGCTTTATCATCATTCTGGAATAGATTATCAGTTCAGTGAACTCTTGTGCTGTAGTTCTGCAAATATCAGTTTCTGGGACTGAGGCGTTGTGGAGTCTTTACTCCTTGTGATCTGGTGGTTGCTGAGCTGCATTTTGTCTCTGTCGGTTGGAAACCTCATATGTCCATAATGTCCACAGCTGTTACTTTTCAGGTGTCCAATTCAAAGCGTCAAACAGTAGCAGATCTACAAGCTCAGTGTCGCATTTAGAGCTTGTGGATCTGCTACGTTTGATGCTTTTGTTTTGTGTGACACTAATATGATCCAGTAGTAGGGCTTTCAATTTATATATAACAACAAAAAATGACACAGACGCTTTCTCGGATTTAAAGGCATTGACCAATGTTAAATGAGTTAACTGGTGAAAGCTGTTCATTACATTTGTGGGTTGTGGTCAAGACAAGAGAGGTTTTGAAGTTGCTTTTGTTGGTTCACCTCATCAAGGCAGTGAGCAGCGTGCAGGGCAGTGACCCAGGAATCTGAGTGGTCACACACTAGCAATTAACTTTTTATCACTCAAAAGAAGGGGGCCTTGTTCCACTCATCTGCTTTGATTCAGGTCATGCCATATGGACGGAGTGGGCAGGGGGAATAACGGCTGGAGAAAGATGGATGGATGAAAGAATAAAGAAAGTTGATATGCACTATGCAGTGGTATAAAGTAACTAAGTACATTTACTCAAGTACTGTACTTAAGTACAATTTTTATTTTTTATTATTATTTCAAAATGTCTGTAGCCTACTTTTACTTTTAGCTCTCAGAGGCAAAATATTGTGTAGCTGCCCTCGGTTATGAAAAGCTGACGAAGTTGGATGGTCTCAATGGGTGAATTTTATTTCGAAACTTCTCACAGAGATGAAGCTCGTCAACACCGTGAAAACTTCATTTTGAGAACTTGTAATGGGACATTTTGCATAATGACTACTTTTGGTACTTTAAGTATATTCTGATGCCAATACTTTCATACTTTTGCTCAAGTAAATTTTGAGTGGCACAACCTCAGCCTGATGGCCTAAAAGTCTAATATTTCCCCTGAGCTATAGGTAATTCCCTTTGGCTTAGTGGTTGAGATGACCAGAAAGACGAAATGGAGACGGGCAAGAAGAAGTAGGCTACATTTCTTTGCTGTTGAATGATCACACAATCAGACCTTTGTGACAGAAAATGTGACCAAAATTGGTGGTGTTATGCCTCTACAGTATGTGTGGGTGTAAAGTTAGATGGAAGAATGCCCTGAAGCAAGATTTTACATTGAAAGCAAAATATGTTGTCACTCACTTATAATGTGATTACAGCGGAAACACGTGTATATCTTGTACAATTTGAGCACAGTGACATCAGTGGCTTTGAGTTGGGGTTTTAATTTAGCGGTATGTAGAAGAGAAAAAAAACAGGTCAGCTCCCTAGGCTAAAATGCGTACAAAGTTTACAGTTTAGATGACACTGGTGTCATCTAAACTGTGATTATGTCACGCTGTGGGTGATATCATTGCATATAGTTATGACAGGATGTTTTTAAAGGGTATGTGATTGATGTAGTACTGTTTACCGCCTTCTCAAAGAAGCCCCCAAAATCCTCCTATATGCAAATAATGATTTCCGGCAGTCAATTGTAAGCTCATCTGAAAACCTACGGTAGTGTTTGTTTTCTAGGCCTTTTTTGTTGTGATGTTTGTGTGTGCTTTTTGTTAGATCTGTGGACCCCGGCCCAGAATGATATGTATTTTGCGGCGGACCCCCATCTGAAAATGATTTGGTGCCAGGGACCTCCAGAGGAGAAGATTTGTGTAAAAAATTTCAAACACTTTAAAGATTTTTTCAAAAATAGCAAGATATACAAGCACACAACACGACCCGAAGTGATGCACTGAGCATATCTCCTGTATTTTTGAATAGCCAACATATACAATATGGATAAAGGGTTAAAATGATTGTGATGTGAGCTTACATATCTGCTATCTGTTCTAAAATAAATCCTAAGAGTTTTCTGACAAGCTTATGTTGCTACAGTATATACATATTGCTAAAATCTGAAATGACATAGATGCTTTCCCGGTTTTAATGGGTTAAAAAATGAGTGAAAATAGCCACTCTACAATCACATCGCGACTCGTTGTCCACAACATTAAAGATGAGATTTAGATTTAGAAAAAAGTGGTTAATGAGTTTTCCCTTTTGGCTACAACAAGAGCAGAAGGTGACTTGTTATAATATAATTTTATAATTTATAATGGTGTCACTGTCTGTCACCCTGTTGCACATTGTTTGTTTGAGGCTGGAATGTAAAGGAGAAAGTTACTATTTTACAATTATAATTTAGGTATTTAGCAGACACTCTTAAAGCTTGTGTCGTAAAACGTGCACGACCACAGATGGTCAGATAAATGGAAGGCCATGAAAACCATTGGGTTGTAAGTGCTACATACAAGGTAACGACACCAGGTAAACATCAAATCTGTCTATATAACACACACTATCTAAAGATCTAAAGTACTGATACAAGGACATAAGGAGGGGATGGGGTGGAGTGGAGTTTGAAGAGGTGTCTTTATTATCCCATTTAGACCTGAGGCAGATTAAAAAAAAACAAAAAATCTAAATCCTAACTTACATTTTTCTGGAAAGACATAAAAATAAATGGTAAAAATCATCGGTATATAGTCGAGAGGGAAACCTTCATGTCCAAAACTGTTGCTTTTCAGGAAATTGAAAATATAGCCTGAATGAATTTTCGCCTATTATATTATGTCATAATTATAGGCGGACATTCAATAACAATAGCAGATCTACAAGCTCACCCAGAGTTATGGTCGAAGTGTCCTTGAGCAAGACTCTGTCTTATTGCTCCCGATGTGCAGGTTGGTGCCTTGCATGGTTTCCTCCGGCATCAGTGTAAATGTAGCCTGAGCTAACGCTAGACATTTCTGGCCTAGATGGGAGGGTCGCGGCTCAGAAAAACGCGCACCCTGATTGGATCTCATCGATCTGTCCGTCACCCCCGGCCCCTCCTCTCTCCCCTAGTGCAGCGCTACGTCACATCATTTGGAGCGACGCCCACCCGGAAGGGTTGACTCCCACTTTTAGACCAGAGCGGCCAATGCGTTCCTCCAGGCTTTCAATTTTTGCACCAACAAAGTGAAAGCCTGGTACCGAGGCTAGTGTAAATGTAATGCACAATCTATGTAAAGCGTCTTGGATAAAGACGCTATATAAATGCACCAATTACCATTTATCCAAAAAATTACTTATTTTCTATCAATTACACACATATGTATTATTTTTATTTTTGCATTCCTACTACTCCTTTTAGTAAACGTGCGGCGCAGCAACAAATAGAGGTTCAAAACATTTCATAAATGGTTTTGGTGCTATACAGAACCCCGACTAGCTACAAAGTGCAGGGCGTGCATGGAAAAGCAACAAAGACGAGAGCCAACAATACAGAGAAAGGTGGGGTGTCAGGTGTTGCTAGAGGGCTTGGGTCAAGCAAACATTGCTTATCGTGACCTGGCCCGAGGCTGCTGACTGAGCGAGAATGCTTTGACCTGACCCGTAGAGCCTGTCTGACGATGGCCAAGAGTCAAATGGTCAATGGTGGAAGAACTACTCAGTCACATTTCTTATTGTAAAAGTATCAATAACACATAAAAGTAAAAGTTCTGTATTCCCATTTTACTTGAGTATTTAGTACAAAAGTATTGGCATCAAATTGTACTTGTAGTACTAAAAGTACTCATTATGCAGATTATTACAAAATGTATAAAAATCCTTTGAAAATAAGCTCGCAACGCGTCTCGGAGCGATGCATAATGAGCTTGTAGATCTGCTATCTTCAAATAGCTGAAGCACGACATAGGGCTTAGTTGGTTAATGTACTGTTTCATAATCCTAATCTGTAACTAGTAACTAAGGTCACATTCCCACCTAATACTTCGGTAGACTCGATGCGTATGGGTGGAGAAATTGGGATTCTTGCATATTTAATTTGCTGCGGTTTGCCTTCACACAGTCATCCGCAGCAATTGGAAACGCAGCAGAGGGGACCTTTATCAATGTGTTTCATTCATAAACTAGCCTACACAGTGAAATCTATGGTGATAAAATTATACTCATAACGTGCATGTGTCGTGCCGTCTGGGACTGGACCCCCCCCTCTCTCTCTCGCTCGCTCACTATACGCATGCAGCCATGCACTGTTCTTTTGGGCATGGAGGCACAGCGCTGAGCGCACTGATATAACAGCCAGCAGCGCAAAATGTTTACAAGTTTATCGAGATGAAAGTCCCTACTCCCCAGTCCCCACACACACAGTGACAGCACTCCATGTTTACGGCATGTACAGACAGACCGACAGAATATTCTGTAGGCTATAATACACTGCAGTGTTTTTATGTGTTTTCTTAAGCAATTGATTAATGTACTTCGATCAGGGCTTCAGTCTCCTCATTCGACCACGTCTATCCACGGTAACGGGATATCTTTGCGCTGCGTAAAATATGCCTTCTCCGTCTCCAACTGTGTTCAGCTCAGCTCCTCACCCGCCACATTGTTTGCTTCATTTCCTTTATTTACTGCGGATTGCATTCACACCTGCACCGAATCGTAATCAAGTGCGATTGGAAGCAAAGCGAAACCCCCGTTTTTGCTCGGAGTAGAATGCTGTTCTTTGATACGCATTAGGATTCGAATGAGCCTTCACACCTGCCAAACGAAGTGCACTTTCTGAAAATGCGCAGCAGGATTCGTTTTAATCGCAGCAAAGCTCTCTGGTGTGAATGTGACCTTAAGCTCTCAAATAATTGTAGTGGAGTAAAATGTACAACAGTTTGCTCTGAGATGTAGGTAGAGTAGAAGAATAAAGTATCGAAAAACAGAAGTAAAGATATCTCAAAATTGTACTAAAATGTTACTTTCCACGACTGCTGGTGTCCGCTATATTGTTCTGTCAGTAAAAACGGAGATGACCTGGCTCCCTGACCTGTTCTATAGGTATGACAGGTATGACAGTGTCACTGCTCATGATATATATGATGGTGACCATACCTTCTTCTGACACTGCTTCATGAACCCTCATGACCTGGCAAATTGCTATTGAATGCTGAAAGTAGAAAGAGTTGGAAACTACTAGACATGTACATGTATATTCACATTTTATGAGATTACATCAAGTCGCCACTCGCCACGACTGATTTCAGTCATTTGGACTCTATAGAAGCCAGCTAGCATTACAATACTGTTTCACAAATATACAATTTGTTTCTGTCGTGAGATTTTATTTTACTTTAATGAGATGAAACAAAGGACAAATTGAAGCAACAAAACGGAAGAGACATTTTTCAGGCAGCATGTAGCCGGTGGTAGCTGGATAAATACTGGCGTTTATTTTACTGCATTCTTTAATACCAACTCTTCATTAATCTGCGTTTGAACTTAAGTAAAATGTGATGGAGTCAGTTCCCGGGTGATTCACAAAAACAAACAGCTAATTGAAAGCTGATCACCCACGTCTTCGTCTCATTTACAACTACAAGCCTAAATTACGAGGCCAGAGAGAGTGAAGTGTCATAATGTTGGCAAGTAAGGATTTCATGCTTGCGGTGCAGCACTGTTCTCATTTAACGGGAGCAGCACACATCATTTACCCATCTGGAATGTATTTTTGGATTCTCTCTTCCACGCCAACCATTCACTCTGAAATAGGCTGTGGATAACTGCCCCTTATTGCAAATAACAACTAATTCCCTTCGGGATTAATGAAGTATCTATCTATCTTATATAAAATGCCAATTCTCATACTATTGACATAAATCACCAAATACATATTTTGAACTGCTGAACATAAAACATAGCCAATCTACAAGCTCATAATGTGTCGTGACACACTGTAAGCTTGTAGATCTGGTATTTGTTTGAAAACCATTGAATATTTTCACCAATAATGACAATGCCTAGAATATAGGGACGGAAAGGTTGAAAATGGTTTAAAAATCTGTGATTTCAACAATACACTGGCCGGGCACTAGTTTGATTGAATCGTGTCTGTCATGGGACATCTGTCTCTTGAGCAGAAACTAACCACCATGGAATGCAGATCCTTGCTGTGTCACATCAACAGTGATTATGTCCCTGGCTGTTCAATACTTTGGTGTTTATTCACCATGGCAACACAAGCCTTTTCAACAGAAGAAGCTGCTCCATTTAGTTTTTGTTTTTATCGGTGACTTTTTTTTCCTGCAACAGTAACACTCTAAAGATTCCCTCTGTTGAGACGATGGAGGAGGATTACGGAGTTCAGAATTGCTGGACAAAATGTGCCGACATCTCTCCCCTCAATTACCTTGGCCCTTTGCCTAGGTGGGAGTCGGGACCGCTTAAGCGGGTTTTATTGAATCTTAACCCTGACAAGGCTAGTGCAGGATAGAACCGAATCTCTCATCATCTCGGGAGATTAGATCTCCAAGGAGCAAGGTCGATGAAAGCGTAAGACCAAGACAATTGCCAGCTTGCCCTGGGTCCATTGATTCCACTGTAAGACTTAGATGGAGCTTTTTTTACCCTTAATTAAATGTGATTGAAGACACTGCTTGTGCTCCTTAAGTAGTAGCTCAAAACATAATGAGCATAATCACCAGGTTGAATGGCACAATTACACAGTCTATGATGCAAGCCTTCTCTCTCCACTCACATTCAGAATGTAGCCGCTTGCTTACTTGATACCGCTTAATACGGCTTACACAATATACGCGAAAAAATGTTCCCCCATCATGTCTGGTGCCCAGATTCACAATACCTCTCTTGATGGACATGTTCCCCGATACAAATCCAACGGGATTACACACAATTATAATATCTATTTTTCATCGTAGCTCTATATTTAGAGGTGCAGACTAAATGTGAAGAGGGTTTTCTGTCAATATATTATTGTCAGACATTCACATGAACCTTTGCCCAGTTTGCCCTCTTTGTATTTCCGACACATGTTCACGCTTCACAGCATCTAGCTGGCTGTGTATTGATGGATTATACCTCTTGTACTTAGCTCAACATACTACCGTCACCTCCCCTGCATTGCAGTGTGTTTAAACAATGAGACGCAGCCGTTCAAGAAAGATGCACATTGTACAGCAGCACAGCACCTGAAGTGGGCGGAGTAGCAGATAGCTGGCCATTTGAAACCCAGTCGAAATTGAAGGAGGATAAGCCCTTATTCTCCAAATGACACAGGTCAAGCTGTCGCAGCACAATAAGACATATCGCCACTGGAATTCCTCCGAGGCTTTGCATAGGTGGTGGTCTGACAACAAACGTATTGAAGTGTCCCGACTGCCCCCCCCCCCCCCCCCCCCCCACACACACACACACACACCGCCACCACTCCACAGCACTGCTCCCCACTGTTAGTGACACCAGTGGCATTAACACTGCACCTATAGGAGGGTTCATAGAGGTCAGGTGTATCACACCCAACTACCCAACAAGCTAGTGGGGAATTTTTGGAAATCTGTCTCCTAAAGCATTGGTTCTCAAACGTTTTTGTGCGGCGGACTCTCCATCTGAAAAAGGTTTTGTTCCAGGAACCCCCAGAAGAGACAATTTGTAGACTTTTCAAAAATAACAGATGTGCAAGCTCGCAGGGTGTGTGACGCACTGTGAGCTTGTAATTGTATATCTGCTATTTTTGAATAGCCAACATGTAAAGTGGTTAAAATGATTATGATGCTATCGACACATTTTGCTGGGGGTCCCCAGACCCCACTTTGACAACCAATATCCTAAAGCAGTGCTTCTCACAAGTGCGGTCTGGGGACCACCAGGGGTCCTTGAGGGGGTTCCAGGACGTCCCACCCAGCAAAACTAGTTAATATAGCATTAAAATCACTAACTACTTAAGGATATTTTTTAAGGCCTTTCTGCCTTAATTGTTAGTACACAGCAATATTATAATAATAAACACTATTTATATAGCACCTTTCATGACATAAATGCAGCGCAATGTGCTTTACAGAGAAAAAAGTAAAGAATAAAGTAACATTACAATATCATAGAACATAAAACTACATTAAAATTACAGCAGAAAAAAGGCAGCGAATCAGGCAGAATCGTACATGAATAACACGAGATTTAAAAAAAAATCAACTAAAAGCAAGAGTGCAGAAATAGGTCTTGAGCTGTGCTTCTGTAGAGCGAGATGGGGAGTGACACCAGCAAAGGTCGTCAGGCTTGGGAATCAAACCCACGACACGCTGTCAGCCTGCATTAACGTCTATATGTGGCATGTGCTTTAACCACTATGGCTAGACTACTAGACTACTTTAAACCCATATACGTTGGCTATTTGAAAATAGCTGATTTAGAAGCTCACAACGTGTCAAAGAATCGTAAAAAAAAAAACCTTTTTAACACCAAAAATCTTGGATGAGATTGCCTCAGCCTGTCACCATATATTTTGTGACACGGGTGTGTGTTGCCAAAAACGTATTAATCTGGGGGTCCATGACATGAAAAGGTTTGAGGACCACTTTTCCTAAAGATATTTGTCTGCTGACTTTCTGAATTGCGACTTCATGAAGTAAACCAGAACATTTGTCAAATTATCTAAACGATTCAAAACATTTTTTCCCCCTGCCCACTTTACCTAGTGCACAGAGCTTTGGTTGGACGGTCACCTGAGACTCTCTAGTTGTTGTGGACTGGTCCACCCCTTACAGCCTGAGCAGCAAAAAAAAGAAGAGAAACGTTTTTGATTTCCTCTGTGGAATCGGTGACAACAAAGACGAGCCTTGTTCCCCGTGTCCCTCCACTCCTCTGGGCCTGCTGGGTTGGAAAGAGCCGTGCAGGCCAGCCACAGGGCGGTAAGGGGAAGCGGTGCTACGTAATCAGACGGTCAATTTAACTGACCCGGGGTTTCTCGCCCCTGTGTAATGACCAGGCATTAAACCTGGATTGAGAGATCTCTCCAGAGGGGAACCACTGACTTGAGAGCGGAGAGAGGAGGGACAAAGGTGACCTGGTCAAATGGTATCATGGCTGCCCAACAGCAGGTGTACTGTTCCATATGACATTTAACTGAGAGAACGGAGGTGGTACTCTGGTAGCACTCTTTAATTTGTTCACTATGGATCATCATTCATTAACCCATTAAGGCCCATTCTACAATGCCTTCTAAATCAGTAGTTCTCAATCTCATTCGTGCCAAAGACCCCAAAATGACCTGTATTTGGCCGCAGGCATGGACCCCCATATGAAAATGTTTTTGCCAGGGACCCTCCCCAGAAGAGATGATGTGGGGTTTTTTTTAAACATCTAAATCTACAAATGCCTTCTATATCAGTAGTTCTCACACTTTTTTTTAGGGGCGCTATAGCCCCTCATCCAACGCTTTGTGTGTTTGTTTTTGCACGGAATGTGATGTATGATGATAAGAGCGCACCTCACTTGACGAGAGTGTGATTTTTTTAAATAGCAGATGTGCAAGCTCACAACGCGTCACTTCATGCCGTGCTGCAAGCTTGTACATCTGCTATTTTTGAGAACCACTGTTGAAAAACCACTGTTCTAAATCTTAGGTTTTCTGAAAATATACTACTGTATAAAAATAAAAAAAAATGACACTGGTTAGTTTGACTGCTGAAAACGATTTACCAGACTTTTAATCAACCCCCCTTCACTGCCGAGATTGTTGTATTACCTTTAGAGCTTACGCTGAATTATTTGGGCTTTTAATCCGCGAAAATCGAGCGAAAAAAGCTTCCTCTGTTTGTTATGAACGATCGCACCACCCGCCATCTTGGTACACCCGGAAGACGCAGCACAGGACCCTCCTCCATGAGGCGTTGAACCCCATTCGTTTGCATTGGCCTCAATTTCCCAGAAGCCCTAGCAGCCCACAGCATGTGACGATTTCCGGTTTCATCTTCAAAACAAATGCATCTACTCTCTTTCTCTGCGGCGAAGACGGATTTTCTATTTATTTTTTACATTACGGTGGATTAAACACATAAAACAAAAGGCGCGTATGTCCGATATGGCAGCGACATTAACCTGGAGTAATCCATTCCCGGCACGGAAACTGTTTTAATGGATTAATAATCAAAAATAATATTTTTTTGCATCTCCATGCAGGACATGTGTGCGAGCATTCATGTTGTATTATTGATGGGTTATATGGCATACAGTACACACCTGACTGGTAAACCAAGTGCAAACAACGTCTTTGTGACTGAGAACAAGAGAGTGAAAAAACAATTTTAAGTTTACTGCATAAACTGTGATGAAAGGCTTGACTAATAGAGCATAGCAGTGGGCGTAATAATACATTAAATAATTTATATAAATTGATAAATATTGTTTTGTAAATCTGGGAAACATGAATGACAGATTTTTCAGTGGGTCCACAAAGCTACGTGCACTGCTATGCTCTATTGGTAAAACCTATGCTCAGTGACTTCAAAGATTTGAATGGTACGTTAGTAACTGTATTATTAAGTATGCTTATTGGTGTTGCGTTTGAAGAGTTTGGACAATTTTCATTTCATCTTGGTCTTGAGCGGGTTGGAATTTAAGTTATGGGACCTGAACTGCTTTTAAATGTTGCCAGGTTTAAGCAAAACTCGTCTCTGTCAGATGGAAACCTCATATGTCAAACTGTTACTTTTCAGGATTCAAATGAAAGATATATAGCAAAAGTAGCAGATCTACAAGTTCAAAAGGCACCGTGACCGCAATGCTTTTGTGAGACGGCGTTAATTCACGAAAAAAAAGAAAGACGAAAAGTTAAATTAGGAGTTTTCTACCCGACGGCAAAGAAATAATAAGTACAAGTTCAGTGGCCGATTCAGAGAATGGAATGAAAAGTGAGAAGGTACAAAGGTTTGTCTGTGGAACCTGTTCTTTTCATGTTTAATGGACTTGTTATTTCTCTCTCTAAAAAAGGTAAAGCATTTTCAGAATACTTTTACTGGACAATGGGCATACTGTAGCAGCCAGAACTAACACAATCTCCAATATCTTGCATTTCAAATTTTAAGTAGGTATGAACACGTTATTCCAACCATATTACGGCATGTATTTTGTGTCTGATTTAGCATTCCCATCCCTACTACTCAGGAATTCTACATCCACGGCTCTTACATGCGATGGTGGCAACAAGATGACCTGATGGGTGCTTTATTTTAGAGGGAAACTTCTAAAATGCAGTAATAGAGTGGTATTGTAGTAGCGAAGCCTGCAGTCATTGCTAAATTAGTACAGCTGCGGGATGGGTGGGTGTGCATGCGTGCTAGCCCAGGCCCATTCGTTGGCTGTGACATCATGCTCACTTAGAGGGTGCTGTTATTCTGTCATTTCCTTGTCATGTTTGTTCGGAGTATAATTCAGGTTGACCTCAGACCATAATATTTACCAGGAGCAAACTGTCGGAATCCTCAAAACCCCACACCTTGCACCGGGAGCAGAAACAGGACGAGATCGCATAACAACCGCACATTACCCACTCCAATTTATTACCCCAATACATCACCACCTCCTATACCTGTACTTGAAATGGCCATGGGGGAAACCTTAAGTGCTGGATTTATGCTGCAGTACCAACAGACCGATCACCCTTGGGCATCAAATGCAAAGAAAGGGGTGGCTCTCTGACATACCACTGGGCCATTTTCGGCATTCAATGAATGGACCCAGAACAAATTTAGTGCGAAAAGGTGTTTCCGCTGCCTTTTCATTTGAGTGATGTCATTTGGGTTGTCATCACGAAACAATGCAGATAATGATGTAGCAGAAGGGTTCCATGTGGGACAGTGGGAGTATACCTTGCTTATTACTTCTGGGTGGCAATAGCCTGTATGTGTTCACATTACAGGAGAAGCAATCTGTAAAAGATGCGTTTCACGTGACCGGCACGCCAAAGGCAGCTTACCCGAGCACCGAAATATGACATGTCGTGCATGAGAAGGACGTGTTTGTCCTCTGACTACATTAAAGCACAGAGTATCAGAGCCCGAAGTGAAGGATCTTGTCATCCACTTAGAAAACAAACGGTACACACACAGTATGTCACAACGCTTGAGGAGCATCTGACTTCACACACACACCTGTCCCGAAGTAAAGCAACAACACCTAGTAGTACCAGTGGTTCTCAACCTTTATAGGCTGCGGCCCTCCAAAATAATCGTATTTGAAATGCATGGCCACCCCCACCCTGATTACATGCACTTGGAATTAGGAGTTGAGTCAGTTTGACTCGGTTCCACAGATACATATTGTGAAAATAGCAGATCTTCAAGCTCATCACAACGCCTCATGTTGCAAGGCGATGTGAGACGTATTTTCAATTTTTTTGCCTCAATCAATGTGTACATTGCAACTATATATCCATTATATGTCATCTATATGTTAGTAACAGTCGTAGAAAGTTAATGACCATACATTCTGGGAGGACGGTCTTGTATGTGTTTATTGAGTCTTCATTCACGGTCATACCAATGGCAAGCTGCTATGGTGACTGATTACAATACAATACATTATTGTATTGTATTTTGGTGATTGTTTTTAAATGTGTTATTAACTTGTTTCCTTCAATTTATTCGATATTTTGGGGGGCTTTTCCGCCTTTATGTATGGTACTTGGTACAGTACATAGAGCGACAGGAAATGGGGCTTTGCTTTTTGGCTGCCCAACTGAAACATTTGAGTAATGACTACCTTTAGATCCCATTTGAGCTCTTAATTTCTATGCTCAATGCTACGGTAGACAGTAAAAAAATAAAAAAGAATTCTAAGAATGACACATGGATTGATTTAAATCCTGTTTGCTTAATTAGCATTTCAAAGCCTCCAGGAAGAGCAATAGATGCAATATTTAGTGACTTAATCTGACTTGGAGAGAAGTAAAAAAGATGAAAGATAAGTGCTCTTGCTGTGGGCAAATGGAAATGACCAAAGACATACCTTGGATTTCTGAAAAGCTTCAGAAAAGATACTAGCCCTTCTGCACAGAACTAATTTGTCACACTTCATTTGCTGCCTTTACCTCTGAATCTCTCACGTGCAGGGCACTTTAACTTTGTAGTAGGCCCCTGAGCTACGCGCCTTCTGGCCTGCATTCAAGTGGGTGAACGAATGAATGAAAGAAAATGGCAAATGCCATTACGCACAGTTTATTTTGTATATTGTAGCTACAGTACACTGAACTTTCACAGAACTGGGTCTGACTCTGAAAACAAAATGTTTTACTTGTGTATTAATTCATACCTTGGAAATGCACATACTGTAGAGTGTAGACCATAAGCAGATGTTATTGCCTTCTTGAATACACAGGAGTCAGGACCACAATGGAAATGAGTTATCCTTTTAGCACCATTGTATAATCGTACGGTACTACTGTACTATTTGCATACTGTTAATAAAGTATTCAATCAATCAATTGCTCTCACTGAGCTAGTGTATTCAAGAAGCATCATCACAGTCTAGACATCTTGTACCCCCCCCCAACACACACACACACACACACACCCAGCATTATCTTATTATCTCGCTTGTTGGTCAATGGATGTCCTCAGTGCTTTACGACCTGCGTGTTCTGTGTTGCTCTGACTGAGAGCCATTGTCCAATAACAGAACAACTCACTCTCTCACAGAAAGAGCCATAAAGGCTCCAAAAAGGGCCCTGGGTTTATACTTGTAGGACCAAAGGGTTTATGATGGGCCTAGCCCACCGCCCCCCCCCTACCCCCCTCCTCCCCCAAGGCCATTTCCTGCTCTGGGCTCATCCAGTCAGCGTGAGAGAGGATGAGTTGGTTAAAGAGCAGATCAGCAGAGGGAGCGGGAAGGCCTCATCGTTTGGTAAGGAGGTTTTTTACAGTTGGCTGGGATACTTTTCTCATCATCGTCGCCGCCTTCTTTTTGTCTGTAGAAAGAGACGACTGAAGACCCAGTCAGACAGACAGCTGTAGGATCCCTCCAGGAACTCTTAAGGTACGTTATTGCTAGTTATTCTGATTCTCACTTTCATGTCAATGACATACATCTGAAAATGTAGGGACCCCTAACGTTTTTGAGAATTTGCAGGAAAATTCTAAAATAGCATATGTACAAGCATGCAGCACGAGCTTGTATATCTGCTATTTTTTAATAGCCATCTTATACATGTAGTACATGTAGTGTTAAAAATGATTGTGATGCTGTATTAACACATTTAGCTAGGGACCCCCTGAATTATTTTTCGAGGAAAGACGCTATTTAGAACACCTGGACCAGGGTGACTGACACTAAAGACGCTATTTAAAACACCTGGACCTGGGTGACTGACACCACTTTGATGAGCCCAGGTGAGACAACATCTTTTGGATGTTTGGTGCTCTGTGGCACATCAGCATGACGGAGAACATCCTCTCAAGCACCCTGGCACACACACACACACACACACACACACACACACACACACATAGCCCTTAAGGCAGAAGAGGTAGTACTAGTCACCCCTATCGGAACTCGTGGTGGGGACCAAGTGATCACGGCCCACAGGAAGGAATGCGCTGGCTGGCTATTAGGATGGTCCATTAGGACGAGGAGGGCAGCTGATCGGGTTACAGTGTTTGTGTGTGGAGCCCCGGCAGGGCAGCTGACTGGAGAGATGGGACTCAAAGGGATGCCATGGAGGCCCTCCACTCAAATAAAACTCCCACCGGAGGCCTAACTTCAAACAAACAAGAGGAGCTCTGGAAAATTAAACGATCTGTTGCCTCTCTGAACGAACGTGGTGCTTAGCGCTGTACCACTTAAACTGGGAAGGCATCTGACTAATTAAGCGTGTGTCATTTGTTCCATGTCATGTCCCTGGGAGCAAGAGCAAACATGTACAGTAACTTAAGCAGCAACACACAGAAAGTAAAGTACACACACAGGAACGTGGAGGCGAGCTACAGTATAGGGTATTAGCCCACGTCAAATACAAGAGACGCTCTGCTGAAAAAGACACTTCCCTTTGGGTGACAACTGATTTCAAACATACAAACTGGGGCTCTTAACGCCTTAAGCCCTGTAGTATTTAAAAAGATTTACAAGCTCATTCAGCATGGCAATGCAATGAGTTGTGAGCTTGATTGTACTTTTCTTGTGCTTCTGGTGTTTTCATTAGAGCACTGTGATGAAATCTGGTAGTACATTTTGAAAACATGGACACTTTACAGATATTTAATTGTCTGGAGAAATATTGCATAGCTCAAAATTTGGCAGAAACCGGCACATAGTTTTTCAGTTGGGCGAACCAACTATCAGTGACCTTTGAAAACGGCACTAGAGAATTCCTGAAAACCCAGTTTTATTTCCCTGCTTTTATAGGCTTCCGCATACTAAATGTGTGACTTATGCATCATGCAAGCTAAGGCTGGATTTGTGCACAGTCAGCTCTGCCGCCCGCGCTCTATTGTTCGAACGAGATCACTCATCTCCGTTCACTCTCCCCTGGGGACAAACTTCCGCCAGCATCCTGTGAAGCCTATAAAAACGGACTTAAAATGTTTCACCTACTTCACAATTGGCCACAGCTAAGAATAGACATGTGTGGTGCTGTAAAGGTATAGCTCTCCACCAAACAGACTACTATAGATTACTACAGAATGGCAGTCGAATGAAGCCAGGAGATCAGTTGGTTGGCAGATGTGAAAAAAGTTGTTGAATGCACCTGAGAGCAAACACTGACTGCTATTATGGTGCTAAAAATACCCGATGGTTTGATGTATTTTTTTCAACAACAAGCCCGCAGCGCTTCCATACAACTTGCGAACCGAAGCGACAGTGTACCCACCCCCCACTGCCCCAGTCAACGGCAGATTATCGGAAACAGACGCTTTCCCACACTTACCGATGACTGTGCAGTGGAGAACTGTCTTTTTAGACATTCAGGTACCTGCCAGCAATCAAGGCATTGCCACCACCGATCAACCACACACAAGCTGTGCTGCTGATGCCAGTAGCCTAATACAGTAGTTCAAACTTGTTTATGCCAAGGACCCCCAAACTTGCGAACCAACCATTTGAAAATATATGCCATAGACCCCCATATAAGAAGTTTTGATGGTATTTGATGGTCATTCTCAATGTTTTTAATTTCAAGGACCCTCAGTTTGATATGCATTATTAGACCACACCCCTTTTTGATACCATTTTAAATCTCTGGACAGTGAGACCCTGACAATTCTCAGTGTTACTTTAACTCTGAGAGTATACAAATGAGTAAATTTGGTTCCATTTGTACACTCAGAGTTACAGGCCCTCAAGAGCCCATTTGATTAACTATCAATGATTTTATGCACCATCTCTGCTTCTGTGCCATTTCTGCTTCTGTGCCTTTTGCATCTCCTCTCTCACCTACAGTCTGACGACAGCTCTCTTACCAAGAAAACAAGCCATAAATCTGTCATTTATATCGCCCACAGCACGCAAAACTGGTAAACATTTCTAATCCTGTTATCACCCATCTCTCTTCGTCTTACTCTGTTGTTCGTACACATGTGCATGTGTCTAAATATTAATGCCGGCCGTCGCCAAAGCAAGCGCAATAAGGACGTTTTGAGTAAGGGAAAAACGCCACAAACTCCTAAATACTGTCTGGTTCCTTAACTGATTGAGCCGCCATAAACTGTAATTAAGCTATCATTTAACTCAAACCCCACAGGCAGCGTAATGATGGATACAGTTAGGTGACACTGACATACAAATAAGGCTCAGTCAGTTTAATTACCATACTGTAGCAATGATAGGAATCGTTCCAATCAAAATAAAAGCAGGAATGAGTTGTATGCTGGTTGGTCAGTGGCCACATCCCTTCAGATTAGGCTTGCTCCCCTCTTGTGAAGTTGCTGAATTGGAACTGTGTGCGAGAATGCTGCTTGCCCCTGGGTATGGGGGTGTGTGTGGGGGGGGGGCACGGCGTTCATGTGGTGAGTTTGCATTCCCAGTTTCTCCGTGGATACCACTGAGCTACTCATTATCGTACTGTGTAACATTTACCACCCCAGAGTCAGTTTATCTAGCAGTTTGCTGCTCTCTCAACCATTCCTTATTGGTTCTGTGTATTTGTTATCGTGGCATGGTTGAACGACTCAGGGTGTGGACTTGATAAGAAAAGAAAGTGTCAATGTGCGGTGAGACCAAGGTTGTTGTTTTTTCTTTGTCTCTTTTTCCTGTTTGTTTTTCATTCCATAAACTCTAAAAAAAGTAAAACTGTGCAGACTGGCTGTGAGTTTTGACAGTTGCGAATGCGAATGCCTGCAGGCCTGTGTGTGTGTGTGTGTGTGTGTGTGTGTGTGTGTGTGTGTGTGTGTGTGTGTGTGTGTGTGTGTGTGTGTGTGTGTGTGTGTGTGTGTGTGTGTGTGTGTGTGTGTGTGTGTGTGTGTGTGTGTGTGTGTGTGTGTGTGTGTGTGCACATGACAAAAAAATTGAAATCTAATAAGTTTGTTGAGGTTTTCAAAGTGGTAAGTTTCTTGTCATTATCTAAAGAAAAAATAATGTGTGATTGAGTGATGAGTGATTTATGAGGGTGTTCTTGGATTTGATGCTAGGTGGGCCTTTATTGCAGGTTTAGAATTGTGCCTCAGCGTGTACTGCAGCAGGTAGTACATTCTGCAGGTGATGCTGTAAATTCTCACAGCTTTGGTGTTTAAACTATGTGCGTGTGCTCTTTGGTTTACTGTGTGAGCCCCGAGGGAGCTGTGGGAACAATGGGAGAGTATTTGACTTAGATGGAGGGCTCTGGGCTCTTCCTTTTTCTGATTACAGCCCTTTGCTTCCATTCGACTTCACTATTAGTTACTCTAAATGATTAATTGTGGCCATTACTGTAAGCATTTTTCTGATTTACTGTTTCTGTTCATGTCTCACAGAAAGCCTAATGGGTCACTCCTCTTTACTATGGTGAATAAGGCTGACAAGCTGCATACACTATATATACACTGACTGCAACATTCCACAATCCATTGATGGATGCATATTAGTGGGGAAAGTACTTAATACTGTAAAACTCTGGTAATCAAAATGTACTTGAGTAAAAGTACAAAGGTAATGGCATCAACATATACTTATTAAGTAAGTAGTGAAAGTAAAAGTAATACAGAATGTCCAGTTTCACAAGTTATCATAATGTATAAAATGTATTAAAATCTTTTGAAAATAGCCTTTTATCTACAATCTTGTTCATCTTCATTTTCAAATTGGCCAGAGTTTAAATAGGGCTCAAGTGGCTAATGTATGTTTTGTATTCAAATCTACAAAGTAAGTATAGTAACTACTACGCAATTAATCAAGTAAAAAGGTTCACGAGACAAGTAGCGTCCTCCACTTTTGTTAACTCCACAAACGAAGCATCCACAGGCAGGCCTACAGCTGTGTGAAGAAGCACGGGGGCAATTTGCAACCCGGACCAGCTAGCAGAGCAGGAAGCTAAAGCTAGCCTTAAATTAAAAGCTGAAGAAACATCAGCCCTGGTTTAAATCCCCCCCCACATGCTGGGGGTTTGTTATCGGGCCAGGTGCTGCGTGAACCGAGCCGGGCGGGCAGGTGGTCAGGTGCTCCGGCTGGAATGTGTTTTTCCAGACATGGCATCAGAGTCTCTGTGGAACTTCCACACCGAGAGCTTGGAGTGCATTAAAACCTCTACAAAATCCAATGAGTGCAGTGCGCGCTGCGGGAGCCCCGCTGTTAGGCCACATGAAAGTGATTCCATCTCTTCCCAATCCACTCCACGGCCCTTCCTTCCTCCGCTGCCTGATGCGTGGGAACTGAAGCCTGATGCCTTCGTCCCAGTGCACCGTTGCCAGATTTTGTGAGGGAAAATAAACAACCAAGTCTAGGAAAACAAGACCAAAAGAAGTGACTATTTTGCCAGGCCACATGAGCACTTTAAACCTATATACTGTATACATCGGCTATTTGAAAATAGCCGATCTACAAGCTCACAACGCGATCAGCTATAAAGAAATCTTGAATATTTGGACGATTTGTAAAGCATTCTAACAACATATCTGGTACGGGGTTCCCTGGCACTAAACATAATCAAATGGGGGGCAAATGCATATTAATTTGGGGGACCGTGTCATGAACATTTTTGAGAACCACTTGCTTAAACAACCTTTAGGAAGCAAGCTCAAATAAGAAACTACACTTTAGAAACTAGCCCCCCCCCCAAAAAAAATGCAACCTGCAACTACTGTACCAATCTTTCCAAGCGTGTCAAGCGGCTTTACAGAAAAATAAGTCCAAAATCACTTCTAATAAGCGGACATGGCAACACTGTCCCAGTTGCCTACAGGAGGAAAGCCCTGCTGGTTCAGGAGATGAAAGGGAACGGCGTTCTAAAAATATGCAGTGTTGCAGGCAGCGAAAACGTGTTATTTCCAGAGAGATAAAATTGGAGCTTGACATTTACAGTATGTTCTGGCCTAACTGAAGTCAGGTTTAAAATATTTTTTTGAAAAGGAAAGCTATTGGTAATTTAGCCAACTAGTAGGGAGATCCATTTCCTTATCCGAGGTACATTATGTAAAAAAATAATAATAGCTATATCAGGCACGTGGTGTTTGTATTTGATTTCAGCTTGATTTATACTTTGTTGGGTGCCGGTTTACAAGCTCACAACGTGGTGTGATGATGGTGTCATGTTACGGTACATGTCTTTACCTCAGGTACTTACCATACCGGATAGATGTAATCCAGTACAACAAATATCTGTGTATATATTCCGCCTTGCTCCCCCCCCCCCTTCTTCTTCCCTTTCTCTTATGAAAATCACAAACATTGTTTTACACCGTGTGATGTCAGATGTGACAATAAAGCTGATTATGTTGTGAGCTTGTAGATTGGCAATCTTTGTGGGGGGGGGGGGGGGGGGGGGCACACCATAGTACGACAAAGTATAAATCGGGCTTTATTCATCGTTTTAACGCAGCAGTGTGGAACTGGCGTGGTGCGTGAATTTCCCAGGTCCACCTGAGTTTGAGGTCAGAGAAGCCCTGCCTATCGTATCGCTGTGATTTTATTTTAACCAGGTGTGCACAAAGCAACAGCTAATGTGTTTAGTCGTGGATTTTCAAGTGTTTGTCGACAGATTTCTTCATACTCTAAATGAACTGATAAGTTGCTGGTGGGTGTCCCTACGTGACCCGTAGTTCATGTGACTAGAGTCAATATTGCAGATAGGAGACACGGAGAGATAAAAGCTGCAGTTTGTTTCCCAGGGCCTGCTGCGGCCTATACCTGCCCTCGGCACAGTTGTTAAGAAGGGGCAAAAGTCTTGTGTCATATCCTGACAGACCAAGAAATCTCCATGAAACATGTTTAGTCTGTGTTTTTTTTGCAATATCCGCCTTAAGAGCTCTGCACCAAGGAAGTCGGGTGGGAGGGACACTGTGTCCCTGTGTCGTTGTGTTTGAGAATGTTAATGAGGTTAGTCGCGAATTGGCTTGCACCACCTTGTTAAAAAGTGGCTGTTCCCACACAGTAGCCCCCATCTGTTGACCAATAACGTCGCTGCTCCATGAACAGGAAGTTGGGGGTGGTGGTGATGAGAGGGACAGAGAGGAGGTCTTTGGGAAATCACCTCTTCTTGGTTCTTCTGTTTCTTTAAATTCTTACCCAGGAATCTGTCAGACAGTCCACAGACTCCACACCACACAATTGGCCTCACTCACGGATGTTGAGGAACTTGGGGGGACTCAAAAAAAGATCTACATTTTAAGTCAAAGGCATGCCTTGGCTAAACATTCTGCAAATGAATGTGACTTTTAAAGAATCATTGTGTTGCAAAGTTTCAAGAGCTTTTAAGCCCTGCTTTAGGATTTCCTGTCATCATCCACTTCAGGACATGACATAGGCTACTGTACAGTACTGGTAAGTCATTGCAAGGGGAAGTTGGTTATTTTAATAGGGGAAAATACGATACCTAACTGTGATATCCATGCTTAATTACCACTTTTTGGCAAGTTTTATTAATGTAAAAAATGTTGTGGCAAATTTAGGTTATTTTGTGTACAGATTACTTGTTTTTGAGTATGCATAGCTTATTTGTGCAGTATTCCAAAGATTGTACTTTAACCAACTGCTATGGTTTTCTTGGCATACTTAAGCTGTTTTGTCTTGATTTAATCATGGAATATATTCTTTGTGGCATTGCGCCACAAAGAATATGCGCGTGCGTGGGGTGGAGTGCAGTGATTAACCTTGCCAAAACGTGCAATTGTTTAATTGAAAAGTAACAGTTTTGAACATTTCTTTGGACGCGGTTTCCACCCGACAGAGACGATTTAGGATGAGGGCCTGTGCTCTCAAACGGGGACCAAAGCAGCCAGGAAAGAGCTGGATCACACGGCGGGTCACCAACAAAAAACGTAATTGGTTGTAAAGGTCATTACTGACATTTCGACAGCACAGTGTGTCCTTCAGAGTGAAAGTGTTAATAGTGTGTTTGTAGTGGAGGTGCTAGACCAGACAGAGGAAGCGGTGGACTCGACACCCGCATGGCACCAGAGGATGACTTGTCTGACTTCTCGTGGCTTACCGTCTTATCTTTTACAGTCTTTTACAGTCTTCACATCGTCTCCACACACACTGCTTTGCAGTTTGAAACCCATTAAAGACTTGAGGTCGATTCTACAAATGCCTTCTAAATCAAACCGTCCCAAAATGATATGTATTTGGCCGTGGACCCACATCTCAAAACTGTTTGTGCCAGGGACCCCCCTACTAGCCCCCTTTTTTTTTTTTTTTTTTAAGATATTTTTTTTGTGGCTTACGCCTTTATTGGTTTTTTAAGGGATAGAAAGTAGGCTGACAGGAAACGGGAGAGAGATGGGGGGATGACATGCGGTAAAGGCCGTGTCGGGTCCGGGAGTCGAACCCGCGGCACACCGCGACTGGATCACCAGTCCGGTGCCCAGACCGTTACGCTACGGCCTGGGCAGCAGATTAGGTTTAAAAAGATCTAAATCATTACACTTTAAAGATTTCCTCAAGCTCGTGTATGCTATTTATTTTTATCGATAACACTGTTCTAAATCCTAAGAGTTTTCAGAAAAACGTATGTTCCTATATATTATATACCGGTATACCGGATAAAATGCCTCGGATGCTCTCCCGATTTTAACGGGTTAAGATGCCATTCTTTGAAGTGGCGCCTCCATTCCGTATAGTATCATCATTGTTTTCAATTAGTCCCCGGCGGCAGTCTGAGGGACAGTTGCGGCAGCTAAACATAGCTCGACACAACAAGCACATTGCATGTTGACACAACAAGCACATGCATGCCTCGGCGCATACCTCCAGCCACCAGGTCGGTGAACCCAAAGCCCACTGAACACGCCATGAATTCAAGCCCCTCAAGGATGTCGTAGAGGTGTCAAATGTTTATTTGCTCAAAAGGCTGAGGGGTTTGACCGGCCCTCCCCTTCACATAGGCCTGTGAGAAGTGTGGCCGGTTTTGTTGTGACTGATGATGGATGGCTCCAGTTTACTTAGTGGTTGGGGTTGTGTAGAAAAGAAGAGTTTTGTGTTTGGAGACACTGATTCGGCATCGGGGTCAGTCACGGCAGTCTGTGGTTTCCATGACCCTCAGCGGTGGTTTATCTGAGGCGGAACAGGTGACTGTTGACTCGGCAAACAACGTAAAGACATGGTCATTTTGTGTCCTCCGCGCACATACTGAGCTCATTAGTATCCACACTGTTGTTGTGTAGTCACATCTACGTTAAACCACTTAAACACTATACTTTAGTTAACTCCTGTTTTCACTCTGTGGTCAATATCTCCACTGCAATTCCCAGAATATAGGGACGCTAGTTTGCTAGTGGTTAAAAAAGTAGTTCACTCAAAATAAATATTTATTTTCTATCAATTACACACGCCATGAAGCCTTGAATTCATGGATATTTGTTTGTTTTTGTCGCATTCCTAAGCCAATAATTTGATAACCGGTTCATCTTCATGGATATTTGTTTGTTTTTGTCGCATTCCTAAGCCAATAATTTGATAACCGGTTCATCAGGAGACTCAGTAGGAAACTCTTTGGGTCATATAATTATTGGCAAAACCCCCCCCATCTCCATGAATTCAAGGCTTCATGGCATGTGCAATTAATAGAAAATGTGTCATTATTTGGGGGTGCTCCTTTAAAAGCACACCACATCTCAATGCCAAAGCATGGGTGTCTTGGATAACTGCTGTTTATCTGCCTGTGTCTGACACGCAAGAGGATGGCATGACATTCACAAGGTGTGTGACATTCGTCACACACCTTGTTGATTCGGTCACCCCGCTGCATATTTGAGTCGTCCCACCACAGGGCATGGCTGTCTGGAACTGAAGGCCCCATACACACACCTCAAAAAGACTTCTCTTTATGTGAGCTGACAAATTGGAGCCATTTAAGTTTAATTGAATCTGAAAAATAATTATTTACCGTGTTTCTGCTCTCATCGCCAAACACTCTTGTGACTCGTGATGGTGTGGAGTCTCTCTGTTTTCTGTGAATCTGATGCCAAAGTCTGAAACACTTCTCTGAAAACTTGCCGTTTGACTTGTGATACTCAATTAGAGATGACTTAGTTAGTTTTACATCAGCGCTAACCACTTTTCTTCTTTTATTCCCCTCTGTGTTGGAGAGTTGAGGGGGAGATGGGTCTAAATTAAGTCTAATGCTACAACGGTGTCTCTTGTCTAAAATAATAGATTTTTGTCAGGAGACACCGTTTTGCGATGGAGTAATTATTTCAGAAGAAATGCAGAAAGCCCTGAGGGGCTATTTTCAAGTGTGTTCAGAGAAACTGCTTCCCCTCCCCTTGTGAATATCTCAAGCTCTTCGGTTTCGTTCATTTGTGCCGTCGTGTCTCCCGATTTCTGCAATTACCCTCACTTACCTGCCCACCGGGTAACCTAACCCTCACTTACCTGCCCACCCGCTCACCTGACCCTCACTTACCTGCCCACCCGCTCACCTGACCCTCACTTACCTGCCCACCCGCTCACCTGACGTTAAAGGTAAAATGCCCCTCAAAGAAAGTCAAAGTTCAGACTGAGGTCCAGTCAAAGCTCCAGTGAGACCTGATCCTCTTTGGAACTTCTAGAGGTCATGACCCCACGCCCCCAGCGCCATATGACCCTTAGAAGCGGCTAAAGGTAATTAGGTCAGGCAATTTGAATACTGTGCTGCTATTTAATACTACACTGTTACTGGAGCTGATTTCGGGTTGTGGTAACGGGAGCCTAAATTATAAACCGTCTAATGAACACCCTTAACTATTTTCAACATGGTTCAACCTGGTGAAATCGCAAAGATAGCATACAAGCTCACAATGTACAACAATGTGTTGTAAATTAGCAATTTTCATTCTACAATTGAAGTATATCGTCTCTGTCGGGTGGAAACCCCATTTTGTCCAAAACTGTTTACTTTTCAGGAAGTATCAAAAGAACGTATCTTCGCACCATGTTTCGAGCTTCCGGATCAAGTGGGATATTAACTTATGAAAAAAACAATATAACAATATAGTGGTTAAAAGAGGTTTCTGCCCGACAGCAACACTATTGGTTAAAAGACTCAAATGTTGGTTCCCGTCCCCTTTCATCAATTCTAGAGCCTAACTAATGCCAGATTTTTGGGTTTGATCCTGATTTAGGAGAGTCCTATTATCCGTGGTGACTGATATTTTGTCACAAACGATTGCCTTTCTTGCAGCATCATCACAGCTAACAGGGATAGGGGTGTGTGCTGTTTCTGATGTGTTTTATCCCTGTGTGTTTCAGGTCTGTTGATGGTTGCGTCGATGACTGAAGATGCACGTGGCTGCTGTTCATCTCCTGGCTCTGGTGGCCATATTGGACACAGTGAAGAGCGACCGCATCAACTTCTACAACGTTAGACCGCCAGTGGATGGTATGGCTGACCTTCTTAACAGTTTGATGCATCATAAATTGATATGTCATGCAGCCAATGTGTCTTGATTTTAACACTAGGTAGATTTATTGATAATACACAGTAGAGAGAGAGACAGGAACCAGGTAGAGAGACCAAACCTGCAATTTGCTGTCAGGCTACATTCGAGCATGTGGTATGCACCTTAACCGCTAGACCATCATGATTCGGCGCCCTCAAACTTTAATCAAATCTAAGTTAAGAGATTATTCCCCCATTTTTATCCAGTTTTGTATGCGTCTAGTATGGAGTTAACATGAATCTAACTCTAACAGACCCCCAGGTGTGGTTAGAATATTAAAATATGTATATTCCCTGTGTATTTTTGGTTTCTTCCTGAAAGCTGAAAGCCTTTGAGTCAAAAGGCCCAGTCGAAATACACATGATATTGTGACATCACAATATCATCCCCTCCCCTAACCCCTCCTCCTTTATCATACGTCGACATACAACAACAGCTGTGGGTGCGGCTTCAGTTCAGGTGGATCACCACCCACCTGAATACCAGGCATACTTAGGTCAAACATAAGATGGTCTAGGACTCCAAAATCAGGCTCTAATCATGATGCGATAACATTGAGTACTGTTGTCTGACATTATAGAAATACTTACTGTCTTAGAGATGTCATGGTTGCCTTGCTTTGCTCTCCACAGCCACTCCTTTCCCAAAGAGTTTCAAGTGCTTCACCTGTGAGCGAGCTCACGATAACTACAACTGTAACCGCTGGGCGGAGGACAAATGGTGTCCGCAAGGTGAGGGAGTGCTTTCTGTCACGGACACACGCAGGCAGGCACACACACACACACACACACACACACACACACAGAGAGTCCGATATGTGCTGGCTACTGTATATAGCATGGGAATGGGCAGTAAAGTTTTAGATTTTTAAAGGCTCCCATCTAACCAAATGGGCACAAGCGTAGCCTGTGGGTACTCCGAGAACAGGTACAACGGGTACTCTGACACAGCAAATACAACAACAACGGATATTGCATTAACTTGCAGTGCGAGGCGTTGTGAGCTTGTAAATCGGCTAGTTGTTTATCTGTGGAACCGAGTCAAACTAAATGTAATGCCTACAATCACGGCCTGAAGTTTGGGAACCCTTGGAACTACATATGTAACATACATGCTGTAGGTTAGAACTGAACACAGACAAAATATGGCACAGCTGATTCTTTTAAACCGTATTGTCCTGCTAACCCCCTAAACAGGCACTGATGATGACCATGAAGAATATTTATGTAAAAATGGAGACAAAACCTGTATCCAGTGATTCCAGTCAGTACAGAAATGAGAGAGATGTTTAAAAGTATCCCACCCCCACTTTTTGTTCCTTTTACATAGATACTCGGTTCTGTATGACGATCCATCACTTCAACAATCATGGAAAAACCAAGTTTGTAACTAAAAGATGTGCCGTCCCTGACGACTGCCAGATGTCAGGCTGCAGACGCCACAGGGACAGTGGACACACAGTAAGTCTGAGCCTGTACAAATACATATTACAGTTTGACTGATATATCCACTTGTAGCAAGTCTGTAGAAAGCCTGTATCACTCCAATACAGGGACACAGGTCATACGTATAATAATAATAATAATAATAAATAATAATAATATTGTTTGAGTCATCCCACCACAGGGCATGGCTGTTGACTCCTAGGTTCACGTGTTGTTTTGTTGGTTTGTGTGTGTTTAGCCTCTACTCCCTCCTGTTGTGACTGATTCACAGTGTGACTGAGTTCTTGTTGTCCTAGTCTAGTCTTCTTTGTCTTGTCATTATGTTTTTCTCTTTTTCTCCTCCTCGTCTCTTTCTTCAGACTGTGCCCCAGGGCAGTGTAATAACTGGATGGGGGGGCGCACTACAAATACCAAACCTATGACCTATGGTTTTTTGTCACTGTATATTTGCGCATACGTGACATTTGTCTTCTGCATTTACCCTTCTTATAACTACTAGGAGCAGTGGGCAGCCATTAGTATGGCCCTTAGGGACCAGTTAGGGGTTAAGTATCTTGCTCAGGGACACATTGGACACATTTCTGAGGCATTGCCCACATTATCCACATTGCTGTGGCCTGGGTTTATAAACACATTTATTGTAGAGATGCTGTCTTGACAGAGGAAGCTCTCTCCTGACTGACTGAGTGTTTGAGTTAGGTGTGACTGGTCCGCACACCTGTTGTAATTATCCATTCCCCACAGAGGCCAGATAGTTTAGTTTGGATTCAGGACGGGGGCGTGACTTCTTAAATCGACCATCACCCACACACCCACGTGGCCATTATTTGACTTTAGTTTTTTGATGACATCGGTATCTGTAATTTTGCAGCTGCAGTGTCTCGGTTTGTAACCACTTTCAACCTTGTGTATAAGACTATACGTGAAAATGTTCAAAGGTTTTTGAAATGTTCTAAAAATGTTCAAAGATAGCGGATCTACAATCTCCCAGCACCTGAGCAATCGGCATTGATTGGACTCACAAATCTGCCATCAGACGGGCTTTAATAAAATATGCACAATGCACAGCCATTACTATTTTGACTCCATATGACCGTATCTGTATCCTAGGTGATTTTAACGTACATGTTTGTTGTCCGTCATCAGCTTTTGTCACTGATTTTATTACACTCTATGAATCCTTTAATTTAGTACAGCATATTACCGGGTCCACACATAAAAAAGCTCATACCCTTGATTTAGTTCTCTCCCATGGTCTCCCTCTGTACAACATTAATGTGGTAGAGTTCCTCCCCTCAGATCATAAAGCCATCCTCTTCCAGTCCTTACTCCCTTCTCCTCCTCCCATGCCATCTATGTCCTATTGCTCACGGTCCTTTAAACCTGTAATCTTTAAACATCATCTACTGCCCTGCTCTCAGTAAATTATCTAGTTAAAGGGATTGTCACATTAAAAAAAAGGTTTTGGAATTGTTCTTATTTTTTTTAGGTTTTCTAATCTCAATTGCACCCAAAAAACATGAACTTTTTACATTCAGTAGATTTTCTGTGATCTGGGGTTTTCTGGCTCAAACGGGTGCTCTGATTTGCCGGCAGTAAGTGATGTAAGACCCTGCAAATCCCATATACGTTTAGAAAGGTGCTATACAAATAAAATTAATGAATTCATTCATTAATTCTGTTGCTCTCTTCTCTTCTCTTCTCTTCTCTTCTCTTCTCTTCTCTTTCCTATCCTCTCCTCTCCTCTCCTCTCCAGGAGTGTGTGTCTTGCTGTGAGGGGATGATCTGCAACGTGGAGGTGCCCACCAATCAGACAAATGCAGTGTTTGCACAGACACAAGCATTATCCAGTGGCTCGACCTCCACCGTACAGCAGAGGAGGAGTCGGGCCTGGTTGACCCTAGTGACTCTGGGACTGAGCCGATGGCTCCTGTTGGTGTGACTCAACCAGGGGAAGAAGGTTGCTGGCAAACCTTTTAGCGAAATGCCTCACTGGGGGAAACAACCCCACATACACAAATGTGTTGGCAAATCACGGGTGTCTCCCAATAGATGCGAATGACCAAGCACAGTAGACATTCAGACGGTTGCTACCTTGTTCCACTTGGACATTATGCTATTGTCCTGAACACAACAGTATTATGAAGACAAGACGGATTTGACTGGAATACGTACAGCATGACAATGTCAACTCCAATGGAGTTATTACAGTGTGACTCACTGTGTTGATGGTGCACGGAGCTCAACGTGTTGACGGTGTACAGGAGTGTTTCTCAACCTGTGGACAAGGATAAAAACTGGTCAGACACTGGGGTTTAGAACCACAAAACCGTGCGGTATAACCACACAAACCCTTCCAAGCATGTGGTTGGAGGAGCCGTCCGTACTCCGGCGTATACATGCTTTTACGCGTCCCTAAAACATTCTGTAGGATTATTAATGGACTGGGGAATGTTAATAATGTGTTTCTCTTCTTGGGATCACACACACCCTATAGCGAAAACGTAAATTATGGCAGAAATGATAACATAAACACACATACTGGACAAGAGATGTAAGTGATGAGTCAGGCTTTCAAATTGTGTTGTGACAGAAATAATATGGCACTTACTGTACAGTATGATGATGATGATATTGCCATTATTATATCCTAATATACCTTATGTAATAGATGTTTTGCACTTGAATGCCTTCTACCCCTTTTTTATGTAAGATTATTTGATTTTAAACATTTCAATCAATTTGAAATTTGAATAAATTGTTCTTGTATATTATTTTGTGTAATATTTTGAGTGTCAAAAGTGTTTATGACTCTGGTGATGTTTGTAAGCAGTCTTTCTTAAAGGGGAATATGAGTGGTATTCCCCTTTATCCCTTTAAGACCTGAGACCGATTCTACAAATATTTTCTAAACGTTTTCTGAAAAACATGTTACTATAAATCAGTGGTGCTCAAACTTTTTAATGTCAAGGACCTCCAGAATTAGGCATTTGGCCACGGACTCCCATCTCAAAATATGTAGTTCAATGATGGAGGAAACTCCAAGAAGCAAAGATTTGAGTTAAAAAATGTTCACTTACAAAAGAAAAGGAAAAAATATTTATACCGGTATACCGGCTTATCCGTAGTCGGGTCGCGGGGACAACAGCTCCACCAGAGAGCTCCAGACTTCCCTCTCCAGAGCAACATTAGTGACTTCCTCCTGGGGGATCCCGAGATGTCCCAAGGCCAGTGAGTCGATGTGTTTCCTGCCAACTGCGCCTTGCACAGATTTTTCAAAAATGGCAGCTCTACAAGCTCATAGCTCGGCACGAAGTGACACGCTATGAGCTCATGTAGATCTGCTAGTTATGACGTATAAAATAATCGCATGGATGCTTTCCCGGTTTTAACGGTTAAAGGGGAAATCTACCCTAAATCGTACTTTAGGGCCTACATAGTTGTTATTCCAATGATCTTGGAAAGTTAAAGCAACATCTACAAACATAGATGTAGAAGTTGAAGGAGAATATAGTCTGACTTGATGTGAGCGGACTGCATCAGAGTGTGGCAATTCTCCGCTGAGCGTGTTCTGTGTATGTTTGTCAGATAATGGAGGGGCTGCGCTGACGAGGTCTCATGCTGATTGGATATCCTCAGCTTGAATCAAACACATCAGTCTATGTGCAGTATGAAACCATAATTGCATTAGCCTATTAACTAGTTAATTTATTTCCGACTGGGGAAAAAATGTCAAATTATGTCGAATTTTTTTTTTCTTCTTTAGTTGAGAACAAAGTTACAAGTATTAACCAGTGGTGTAAAGTAACTAAGCACATTTACTTAAGTACTGCACTTAAGTACAATGTTTAGCTATTTGCACTTTGCTTGAGCATTTCCAATTTCCAGTACTTTTACTCCACTACATCTCAGAGGCAAATATTGTACTTTTACCCCACTACATTTATTTAAAAACTTTAGTTACTTTGTAGATTTTCATTATTGACAAAACATTCACTAACCACTTCAGCCCTATATACTGTACATTTCGGCCATTTGAATGGCTTA
The DNA here is from genome assembly GCF_964188405.1 of Protomyctophum parallelum. Classification (NCBI taxonomy): domain Eukaryota; kingdom Metazoa; phylum Chordata; class Actinopteri; order Myctophiformes; family Myctophidae; genus Protomyctophum; species Protomyctophum parallelum. Next base: position 27,889,734 of record NC_139707.1, on the reverse strand, counting down.
TCTACAAGCTCACAATGTGTCGCATTGCGACACGTTGTCAAGCTTGTAGATCAGATAAACCAGACTAGGAAATCTAAACCTCATGACTTCTATTTATGAATGAATGTGTCATGTGACAAATTATGAAGTTCGACATCTCCTATGACAAATGTAATGGAAAATCATGGTGACTTGACTGATATGGGCAGTTGGGCACCCTGTGCCTTTCATCAGCCTCATTACCATTGGTTGGTTGCCTGATTGGCTCCAATAGGCTGTTTGTCTTCTTCAAGCAACGTGGATAAATTGTCATGGCTGATCAACATCCACTCCTTTTCCTTTCTTTCCATCTTTTCATTTCATTTCACTGTCAGGAAGGAACCTTTTATTCAAACTATGTGTTACTTTTTTCATAAATGAATGCCCTATACTTTATCATATTTCAGCGTCGGAGTTGCAGATATACAAGCTCGAAGCGTGGCTCAAAGCGATATGTTTTGAGCTTGTAGATCTGCTGCTTTTGATACTGAATCCTGAAATATGAGGTTTCCACTTGACAGATGTTTTGTAAATAAATATGTATTTTTGCATTCTAAGAGCCATAACCTTTTCTGTCAGTGTACAAGCCAATTAAGTTCTTTTTTTTCTTCGTTTAGTTTTTTGTGTGTGGACGTTTTCAAAGTCAAAGTCATATGATTAATAATAATAATATGATTAGTCACACACACACACACGTTGCACGTTCTCCGCATTTGGAGTGGTGAGCCGCAGCCATGCTCGGGAATCATTAGTTGTTAGTCATTAGTTTTCTTCTCAGTCCTGGCTTTAGCCTTCATGGTAAGCCCTGAATTTACAGCAAAAACCTTTTCTACTTTATTAAAGACCCTTCTTTTCTCTAAATTTAGTTAAAGTCGTACTATTTGTCACATACATTACGTGACACACATACGTTTGCGAGATTTGTTCTCCGCATTTGACCCATCTCTTGGAGCGGTGTGAGCCACAGCTTGCCGTGCTCGGGAATCATTTATGTACTTGGTCTAACCTCCCAGTCCAACCCTTGATGCTGAGTGCCAAGCAGGGAAGAATTGGGTCCCATTTTTAGTCTTTGGTATGACCCGGCCGGGGATCGAACCCCAACCTCCCAGTTTCAGGGTGGGCACTATAAACACCAGGCCACTGAGCTGGTTTCAGATTATGCCACCATCCTACTTCTCTCGTTCAATATCTCCCTGCTGATAGGTGCCGGCCCAGCCCGTAGGAGTATGTGCAACGACAAAGTTCCCCCAGAATTGAATTCACAGTCAAGACACTATAGTCAAGATAAACCATTTATTTCAATAATATTGCATTAAAATTGGCAGTGTGACTCTGCTCCAGTGATACCACAGATTTATCTGCGCGAGCAAGCATCACACAGAATTTGAAATGACAAATCCTCTGCAGCACAGCCTAAGATACAAAAATATAATTACATGGACATAACATTGAACCCTTAAAGGTCATACTTAACCCATTTTGACCTGAGATCAGATTCTAAAAATGTCTGTTTGAAAATGACAGTTTTCTGAAAAATCTATGTTTCTATGTCAGTCGTTCTTCGATTTTTCAAAAATAGCACTCGGTGCCGCGCTATGAGCTTGTAGATCTGCTATTTTTCAATAGCTAAAGCATAACATAATGCTAACACCAAAAGGGGTTCCCGCCCACACAGATAGAATGCCAGCCACAGACTTCCATACAATTAACATGCTGACACACTGAAGAGCTAAATGCCACAGGGATGGAGGCTGGGCAGGTGGAGGGAGCTTGATCACTGACAAGCAGAACAGTGCTCTAAGCGAACTTCGTTCTACTTAGAGATCACACCTGTGTATCATCATACATCATCTGGCCAATCACAATTTGCGTACTCACTTTTGTCTTCATTCTTCAATGTTTGTATTTACACACTTTTGTCTTCAATGTTTGTATTTACACACTTTTGTCTTCAATGTTTGTATTTACTATTAGGGAACGATGCAAGTAGGAAACACATGGCCCACCCATGTCGGCAACTCTCGTTAAGTGTAGTTTGTTGTTAGTAGGAATAAAACTCACACCTGTGTGAAGTGAGGGGCGCTAATATATTAAAGTCTAACTCATGTTGATTGTGATCAACATGAGTTAGATGATGTAAAGGTGATGTAAAACAAACGGTGCCAACACAAACATTAAACACCATTAACATATAGAGACAATATGACGGAATGAGGCACATTATGACGTACATTTTGCCTTCATTGTCGTTTACAAAACAAACATTAAACTAAAGACAAACATTAAACTTGCGCCCATCAAAAACAAAGACACACCACCGGAAGAGGACGGCTGAAGGCTAGAGTAAACCACCCAGAGTAAACGCCCTCATGTCAGGCATGTCCAATTATGCTGTCTAGAAGAGTCGATGACTTCAGAGTATTGCATTTCCATAAATGGGATTTGTGGTTTTATCTAGGCTTGTTTAGATCTGATCCTACCGACTTCATCAGTGGCGTAACTAGACATCAGTAGGCCCTCACGCAGGCTTGTCAGCGTAGGCCCCCGACAATACCCATATATGGGCATACCCATGGGCATACCCATGGGCATACCCATATATATATGGGCATACCCATATATGGGCACATCTCTCAGATTGGCAGTTCTGGACAACCGGATCTCCATAATGCCTAATCTAATCTATGGGCATTTCGATCGGATCGGCTGATCTGGACAACAGCTGATCCGACCGGCGTCGACCCTCAGGTCCTCGGCGGCGCTCTCGGCGAGTATGAAGATGGTTCTTAAGATCTTTTTTGATGTCCAGCTTTGAGGGTGGGTGTAAACACAAACATTGTCCTAACACAAACATTACATGCCATTGAAAATGAATGGCCAGTGTAGCATAAAACAGAAACACAAAAGTTAGAACGCAAATTGTGATTGGCCGGAATGAGATTGATTGATTTATTGAAATATTTATTAACAGTTTGCAGAATTACTCCCCTCACTTCACACGCCACGGGTGTGATTTTATTTTTTACAGGAATACATTTGTGTTTTGCCATTTGATATGCTCAATTAAATTAAATGTTCTATTCTTCCAGTCATTTCCTGCTTGGAGCCTTTAACCACTTAAACCCCAGCATCCGTATTGTGTTTACCATTGTGAGCTTGTCGATTGGCTATTTTCAGTAAAGGCTTTCCCGGCCTCCACGTAGTAAAAAAAAGAATATGGGGCTCCACTCAACCGGTGGTTAAAACATTTCTACTTCCTCTTCTTCTTCCCGGCCTTCCCCGCCGCTGCCGCCACCGCTCCTTGCTCGCTGCCCTTGTGGTGGGCTCTGCTCTTTGGGATCCTCTCCGCCACGTGGAACATCAGGTCGTCCCGCGAGGAGAACCTGTCCTGACACAGGCTGCCGTCCTCCCGCTTCAGTTGAACGCGGACCCTGCCCCTGAACTGGGCATCCTGCTCCCTCGGGTGCATCTTGTCCTTCTCCACGTAGATGTTCATCCCGGCGGCCGACAACACGTCGCTGATTTCAGCGCACAATGGATTCTCCACGGCCCGCTCCGTGGCGATCCGGCGACCCTGCGCTCGCTTCTTCTTGCTGTTGATGTACACCGGGTAGATGCAGACGAACCTGTCTTTATCGGCGGCGTTTGTAGTTAAATGTGCCATTGTTATTATTATTATTCAGTAGGCCTCCTGGCCTATAGTAGAATGTACGTGCTTGTCGTTGAGCAGAAAATTATATTTCTGTGCTGTTTATCTGGATCACTCTGGAATTATATACGCTAGAACTGCTCTGACGTGTTATGACGTAATATTGATGACATGCGGCGCTTTGCTCTAGTTCGGATGTAACTGACGTGTGTACTGTCTGTGTACAGTATGTGTTGCCATGACAACATGATCAGACGTCATGCCTATCTCACAGCCATTCCACGCCCCCTTTCCACGCCCCCTTTCCAGACCTAGTGGCGTTGACGTGACGTCACTCCTTAAAAGACCTACATTCAGAAGCCATAAACAACGCTTTTTCTGAAGGTAAACTTTATTCTATTTGTTTTAGCTGTCTTACCATCTTGTTTTCATCATAATAATATTGGTCTTTTACATTTTAACATTTGGAAACGGCCTTAAATGGTGCAGAGAAAGCAGGTAGGGATGTAGCTCTGGTCCATAGCCTTAGCCTACTCAGTATCGAACACCTAATTGCTCCCGATGTGCAGGTTGGGGCCTTGCATGGCTTCATCGGTACGTGAATGTAATCTATGTAAGGCGCCTTGGATAAAGGCGCTATACAAATGCACCATTTATACCATTTATTTACCACTTATACCCTCTCCACTCTGATTAATTGAAAATGGTGGACCCCATTGTAAACTAGAACTGCACTCTGTCGAGTGCATACTTGCTTGTTGCACACTAGTAGGCCATAAATGGCCAACTAGTGTGCAAGCAGAGCGCGCAAGTCCTTTCGACCGCTGTAAACTGTCAAATCTCAGTATCTCTGTGAAGGAACGTTTGAAATGTATAATTTTTAGATGTAACTATTTGCTACCTACCTACTTTATGCATATAAACACCTAGTATTATTAAGTATGATTCAAGTTTTTATCTATATAAGTTTGGGTGAAGAGCTAGTCATACATATACACACCACGTACTCTGGTCCCAGCAGATCAGGCACAACTTGCTATTTTATGTATATAGTATACGTATGACTAGCTCTAAATTATGACGTAAGAAATATATATAGTATATATATAGTATATAGGCATATACTATATACGTATACATATATACTCTATACTGTATAAAGTGTGTAGTTGTAAGTTTTTTTTTTTTGTTTTTTTTTTAAGATATTTTTTTGCGGCTTACGCCTTTTATTGATTTTTGAAGGGACAGACAGTAGGCTGACAGGAAACGGGAGAGAGATGGGGGGATGACATGCAGTAAAGGCCGTGTCGGGTCCGGGAGTCGAACCCGCGGCACACTGCGACTGGATTACCAGTCCGGTGCCCAGACCGTTACGCTACGGCCTGGGCTGTGTAGTTGTAAGTTGATTAGCGGTATACTGTGGTTACTTTGCGCCAAAAACCGTGACAGCTGTCCCGCCATTTGATGTTTATGCAAGAAAACAGCAAATCTGTGCCTGGTTTGCTGGGACCAAATGACCACAAATGACCATATTTCTTACGTCATCATTAAGAGCTAGTCATACATATACACACCACGTACTCTGGTCCCAGCAGATCAGGCACAATTTGCTATTTTATTTTTACTGATTATGTATATAGTATACGTATGACTAGCTCTAAATGATGACGTAAGAAATATGGTCATTTGTGGTCATTTGGTCCCAGCAAAACAGGCACAGATTTGATGTTTTTCTGCATAAACATCGAATGGCGGGACAGCTGTCACGGCGGAAGAGACCGGGCGAAAACATTAATTGCGCGCTCTGCTTGCGCAAGTAACAAGTAACATTTGCGGCCCACAGAGCGCCCCCTTGTGGCCCATGAAATAATTTCCACAAAAAAAAAGGGTCCCATATATAAATGGCATTAAATGGGGGTCAGTAGCCTATGCATGTCAAACTGGACATCCTTTTCAAATGGGGTCTTGCCCTGAAAATGAATTTTCAGGGCAAGACCTCGACCTCGCGCGTGCAGACTCGGCCCCCAGCCTGGTACGCTAGTCAAAATATGGCCCTTGAGGAAAATTTATTGGGGAACCCTGCTTTATGGTGTCATCCCCCCCCCCCCATGTGTTACATCATGTGTAATGTTGAGTTGATAATTGAAGGCTTGCACCATGTTCAATGATTGGGCTGGACCATATCAGGATAGCAGAGGGGGGTTTATGATTTGTTTTTGTCATTTCTCATTATGATAGTGTGACGAAGGAATCATTATGTTTATTATGTAGTTCATGGAAACTTTGTACTTGTGGGGGTTATTTAAGTATTTATTGTATGTTTTGTTATAGGTATATTTATATATCATACACTACAGTATATTTTAGAACACCCCTGTCAATGGTGCAGTCTAGCTCACCTGTATAAAATGCAGCTACCAGTTACTAAGAGAGAGAGAGAGAGCTGAGGGTGAGAAGCTGGACACCACACCACCATGGTTGGGTGGTTCGGCTCATGTCATGTTTGTTATATGAAATACGATACGCCATTTGGTTTAATACACCTGTACGCCTGTATAATTACAGCCACTAAAGAAATCGTTCACACACAGATTGCACAGATGAACGAATATGTGTGGGCCAGCCGCCAGTCTGAACAGCGTGAGCTCTGTACCTGGGTCAACGCCTGCCCACAGTAAGTACCATCTGTCTGAAAAGAGTGCCATCCCAGTGACGTAACTATGTGGGGGCTGGAGGGCTTGGGCCCCCGTGAATGATTTGTAACTCCTCTTTTGATCATCCATTACTACTGTTATACAGGCTTGTAGCGTGGATTAAATTATTGACGGGGGGGTTGGAGCGCATCTCCGGCCGATAGGTGTGAATGGTTTTGCCGACGTGCACAGGGGGGGCGTGGTGGGCTGCAACACTGGCCTGGTGCATTGGAGTGGTCATGCTGGTGATGCAACAAAAGGATGCAGCGTAGCCTATACTGTAAGCACTTTGACGGTTAGAAGAGAAGTGTCTGTACACTGACACACAACTCCAGAGATTATTTCAACACCATCAGCTCCAAGTAAACAAGTTTGATCCAGAAATGGATGACATTACTATTAGATATCTTATCCGTTTCAAAGCATTGCATGTAGTCTGAATTTAGTGGCTGTGCAAAATTAATAAATTATGCCTTATTCTATTGCATCAAAGTGTGCCTGCAGTGGCACACTTATTGTTATCCTTCATGTCGGCTGGCGCAACTAAGAACTCCCCCCCACCCCTTTTCACCATTTCGTATTTTCTTCAAGGCACACTTTTTGCCATACAGATTTTGTCCAAATGACGACAACCTTGTTACCTGGACTGGCGGAGAGTGGAGACCAGTGCTACGAGGAGCACCTTTTTTTCTCGTTTACTTTCTCTCTTCAGTGTGTTTTGGAACCCGGCTCACAAGTGGAGAGCTTGCGTGATAGATTAGCATGGCTAGTTGTGATGGATGGGACCCGGACCACTTCCGTTGCCGGCTACCAACACACCCGTATCCAGTGAGAGTTAGAGCCAGCAGGGGCTCACCTGCACCCAGGGGCCCTTGCGTGTAGCGTGAAGCAGGTGTTGACGGAGCTGTCAAAACAACAGCCACTCATATCCTGAAATAAGGTACCCGAGGGCCCCGCGTCAGTCATCCCACCACCTCTCTCTTTCAACCCTAATGTTCGCTAACTACTGGTTAGTGTGCATTCATAGTGACACCCTAGATAATGTAGCAACACTGTAAAGTAGCTACAGACAATACCAGGGAAGAGGGAGGAAGTCATGGTTCCATTAACCTGATCCCTCTCTATTCTGGGCATATGTCAAAATAGGCAAAACGTTTGCATAAACAATTGGATGTATAGTGCAGTGGTTCCCAAACTTTTTTGCTCAATACCCAAAAGAGAAATTAGACGTTTGCCTCTGATCCAAAGTAGTGAAAATAGCAAGCTGTGATCTGCAATTTTCACTACTTCTTAAACGTTTTTTTGTTTTCTTCTTTTTGAACAGTGCCTCGACCGCTTTGGACGCGGGAAGGCTCACCAGAACCGGGCCGGCCCCCTGGGCACGTTCCTGGGGGTCTGGATGTTCCGGGGACCCCCACGCGGTAACTCTAGTCATATCTCGACAGTATCGGATGCGGGGCTCGCCAGAACCGGGTCCTGTGGGTCTGGATGTTGCGGGGCCCCCCGGGGACCCCCACACGGTTGCACCACTCACTTCACACAGGTGTGATTGTTCACGTATTCATGGCAATTAGATGGTTTTATTAGGGGACTCTGGTCAACGAAGTATAGGGTGTAGGTAAAATCTGTGTGTCTATTCAATTTAATGATTTTTTGAGCAGTGGTACACATTGTGCACCTCCTACAGTATGCACACAGCTATGTGTGTCCAGAGGTATGACCGTATTTATTTTTGGCGAACATTCTATTAAGTCAAAATTGAGCTTGAGCCACTGCTCACTTCACATTTCTATATATAGAAAAGGCATGTTGTGCATGTGCGTGTGTGTCTGCTCTTCATTCTTTTTTTACTTTGTTAGGAATCTGCCCTCATAAAGACCCAGTTGGACAACCCCATGTCTGTCTGCTTTCTGCTCCTGCTGCCAGTTACTCACTAGCTCCATTTCCTTCCAAACATTTCTAGGAGAAAGAGGAGGATGTGTCGCTTTGAAGATGTTGAATAGCTTTGACATTTTACAGTAAGGCAATGGTCTTCAAGTATACACTGGAATTGCATGCTGTTTAACCACTTGAAGCTCAGCATCCCTATGCAGATCTAGATTTTGACAAAGATTTGTTGTGTAGTCGGCCAAAAAAGCGGTCCATGGCATGTAGCCTACTGTACTGACTCAAGTCCGTTTCAGAGTGGTTATTATGGTCAAGGGAAGAAGATGCCAATGCATAGATTTCAGTCTGGACTCCTGGCAACAAATAGGCTATATAGGGTTTTAGTGGTTAAATATCAGGGAGTGTATAGACAGGAAAGTGAGAGCAGACATGAAGGGAGGCATGTCCAAACTCAAACCCATGGTCAGAGAGCATTAACTGGCTGCAGCACCAGCCAGCAGGTTGGGTTTGAATCCTCCACGGAGTCTCCGGCTTGACCCGGGCACCCCCAACGGACACAAGTAGGCGTGTTGGAGGGTGGAAAGCCGGGCGGGGAGGTCGATCTCTTAATAGTTGCTGCCACTAGCCACTCATACGATTGGTCAGGGCACCTGCAGGGAGAGGAACTGGGAGGGCTAGCGTGTGCCTCCACATGCGTAAAGCGCAATACATAGGCTACTCCTTCTGATGTCGGGGTTCGGACGGGCGTTTCCAAACTATAGTTCTGAGAATCAGGACATCTGGAGGTGCACGAGTAAAATAATCGGAAACGGAAGAGTGCACCAGAGTAATTGCACATAGGTTTCCTGTAGCCATCATGGCTCATTGTCCAGTATTGACATAGCAACATTCAATCAAGGATAAACATTCCAGTTTGAGGTCAGAGTTCAAACATGCTAATTGGCCGCACTGTTTCAGAGAGAGCTCCCAACGCTGTAGCATGTAAAAGGGGATCTTAGCCCTCGAGTGGTTAAGCTTCTGCTTCAAAGGAAGGCCAATCCCCAAACGGAAGCCCTAACAAAGAAGAGACAGGGGAAAAGGTCTAAACTAAACTAAGCCATGATGTTTGGTGCAGCTGTTTTAGACTATCAGATGAATACATAGTTGTGTCAAAGCTTGATGCTCACTTGTTTTTGTTGAAAGCCCTATCTTATACTTGGCTGTACGATTCTACAAACTCGCAACAACGTGGCTCTTCGTGATTGTAGATCGGCTGCTTTTAGCGGACTGACCTCATGCTAACTTCTATGCATGAGGAGTCCAAGCTGCTTCTTTTCACCTGACAGGGGAGAGTTTCCCCGGCCGGACGTAGCGCGTGGAAGGAACACGTTATTCCGACCAGTTCCTTTCCCCATCCACCTGGCTGGCCAGGGGGAGGTATTTTAGAGAGCATGATTACGGCATGTTTTTGTGAGGGTACCTACCCTAGGGGACACGGGGAGAACATGTAAACTCCACACAGAAAGGCCCTTTCGCCAACGCCGCCTCGGGTATGGTCACTGATGACGCGGAGGAGGGAACACGCCCCCGGTGCCCACAGCGTTGTTTGTTTTTGTTGACATTTTCAAAGCTCAAAATGGGGACGCCAAGTTGATTGTGGTTAATGCTGCGCATACAGTTGGATCCATGTCTGTATAAAATGCATGTCTTCTGTGTAGAGTGCAGGCCCACTACATGCATGACTGGTTATAACTAAACTGGACTGGACTCCTTTATGCATTATTGATGATAATGGCATAGGTCAGTGCTCTTTAATTTTAATGTAGGCCTAGCTCATTAAAATTAGATTTTTAGCAAAGTATAGAAAAGTATTCACAGCTCAACACCAAAGCCTGATTCAAAACATTATATAGCCTAAGCGATTTTACAAAATATCTCTAATGTATAAAGTTCCATTTGTGGCGGGCAGGTGGTGTCTTTCAAACCATGCAAACTTAAACCGTCTGATTGACGTGTTGTTGCAAAAGCAATGTGTTGTGTTGCCAGGCAAACTGATGTTTTCTGCTTGTTTATGATATATAAACAACTAATGTATTGTTTTATAAACCTAGACTACAGCACTGGATAATGGTATCTTTTATGATGCGTTGATTCTTGGCTCTGTACTGTGATCTATTATAGGGTGAACGTGTGAATGTGGTATCCTGTTGCAGCCAGGGCTGTATACTGTATGCATATCCTTGCTCTTTCGGGGTGCATGACTAACACACATGAGTTTTCCTGTGAAATATAGGCAGGAAGAATTCAACTCACATGTTGTCAGAGCTTTACAGCTGAACATCAGTCAACGTCAACGGGGCTAGCATGTTTGATCAGGTTTTACAGGTCTTCCCTATACTGTCCGTGCATGGCCGCTCTGCCTTTGCCAGGTGTGAACACATGGTGTCTGGATTAGTCATCAGGGGTGATCCTTTGATCTCAGGCCTTTGGAGAAGAATGGAGACCAGAAGGGTTCCAGTATGAGAGGGGTCAAGGCCCGTCGGCACCTCTTCCCCAAGGAAGGCTTTCATTTCTGGGGGGGGGGGGGGGGGGGGGCGGCTGGTGGTGTCCTTTATGCTTGGGGACGGCTGGGGACGAAAGGATAACACTTCTTCATCTCTCCAGGCCTGCATGTGGCAGACATCAGCCTGTTAGGCCCTGTCAAGTCAACCTGCTTAGCTGTCCTGTCATTGTGGCAGGTCTTCTTCTGGAAGGCCATGCTGTTATCTTAAAGCAGGCCATCAAAAAACCTGTACATTGGCTATTTGAAAATAGCTGATCTACACGTTCACAACGCATCACATCTTGTACAGCTCTTGAAATAAAATGTGGAATATTTGGAAGACATTTTTAAACATTCTAACACAAATTTGGTACGGGTCTCACTGGCACAAAATATTTTAGATGGGGTTCGGTGGACAAACGCATATTAATTAATTTGGGGGTCCTTGACATGAAACAATCAGCCAAGACGCCCTAAGGGGCGAGGTCGCCTGGGTGACGGCAGACTGCTGGTCCCGCACCTCCCAATCTAAATTAGATATAGCAGCGAAACACTACGATTTTAATGATAATAATGACATAAATAAATAAATGTTGTCATTGTGATACCGATAAATAGGAATGTATTAACAATATTGTATGTTAGTTCCATTGATCCAAGCCGTAACACAATCGATCCTTAAATCAATGCCAAGTGGCCCACCCATCTGACCGCTTAACACGACAGCCGGCAGTGGTTGGACCGTGAATTTTTGATGATTTTCAAGAAAAGGTTCTGAACCACATTCCATTCGGATGTTGATTAACTGAATACATAGGACCACAATGGAAACAAGTCCCCAGGACTTTTCTTTGTTATCCTTATGTCTGCCACGTGCTGTTTACATTTTACGACTAATAAAGTATTGAATCGGTCCAAAAGTCTGAGTAGTAATGAACGTGGGATGTTGCTGCTGTTGGTGTGAGAAAACGGTAGCAGAATGACATGAGGGGCAGAGAAAACATAGCGTCTCTGTCGGGCGAAACCTCTTATGTCCAAAACTGCTACTTTCCAGGTTTCAAATTCAAAAACAGCAAAAGTATATCCAGAAGCTCAAAACATGCCACTTCACGCCACGTTTGAAGCTTGTACTGATGCTTTGTGTGACGCTGTTGGTAGGGCGTTAATTTACGAAAAAACTAAAAGTTAAAATATGGAGATGAGGGGTTACTGCCTGACAGTGACGATAGGTAGGGTGGGTGTGGCATCGGCCTCTTCTAAGACTCAGAGGGTACATTTTGTCCCTCTTCAAGCTTTTGATGTTCAGGAACGCTGGACTAGAGGACAGATTTGCAGCGTGTCCTCATTTTTACAGATGATTGAAAAATGAAGGAGGGAGTGTGTTGTGTTGAGGGATTAAGGATGAGTTGCCATCTGCGTTTCCAATGGCAGGATGAGGCAGTCCATCTCTTTTATAGGAGTTGGAATTCAGGCGAAGTGATAGTATTGTAGGTAGGGCTCATTTTTCTACTAATGATTGCTGATAGATAAAGTGCACCCTGCAGCAGAATTACTTCAATCTTTTCCGTTACCAGTATGTTTTTCCACATGCGTGCAACGTGTGTGCATGTAGGATTTGGGTTGGTTGTCATAAGGTTTCATATAAATACCCATACAATAGCCATCACAATTGCCTATTTGCCCAAAAAATGCAAAGGATACCCATGTCACCGCTGTGCTCCAATCAAACCCTGAGTGGCTGACTCCTGATGACCTCTGAGATGACCTCTGAGTTGATACACAGCCATTTATCAGGACTGGATCTTGTGGCAAATGGGAGATATTGTTCCAGGACACAAATCTCCTCACATGATTTCTATAAACATATATAATCTTGAGTGTTAGGTAAACCCTGTATTTGTCTATTTACTTTGATCATTGATGATTCAATGGGTGATATCATCCTTATGTGTGTGTGTGTGTGTGTGTGTGTGTGTGTGTGTGTGTGTGTGTGTGTGTGTGTGTGTGTGTGTGTGTGTGTGTGTGTGAGACGTGTGACGCGTGCATGCATGTGTGCGTGCGTGCGTGCCTTTCTCTACCTCTCATCATGCGTCGCCCAAAAATCCCTTTGATGTCCCCTACATGGGCATAAGTTCCCGGCCACAGACTAAGCTCCCCCCGTTGAGGACCAAAGGGTGGCATGAACCTTACTTCTGATCTTGGTCATGAGACAGGTGGCTCGTACCAATCACAGTTTGGGAGGGGTGTGGGGCTGGGGGTCATTATTTATTTGGCCTCTTCAGCTCTTGATCTCCGACAGACAACTCTCCCATGATGTTCCTGAGGTCTGGCAAGCTCATTAAGACATGAAAGTGCAACTCTCTCCATGATGATGAGAGGAGAGTTCAACTTGCTCCTGTTTTAAGATTATGTTTGGAATTTCGGCTTTATTTAAGACTGCAGACTGTCGTTGACAAAACGTTGGGGGTGATTGGGTCAGGGGGAGGGGCATGTGGCTTGTGGTGGAATAAGTACTTTTTACTTAAGTAAAAGTATGAATACTGCAATGTAGAAACAAAAGTCTGGTAATCAAAATTTACTTGAGTAAAAGTACAAACTAAATATGCGTATCAAAAGTAGCCTTAAAGTAGTGCGGAATGTCCCATTTCACAAGTTACCATTATGTATATATTTTCAAATAGTCAAAGTTGATACATAGGGCTGAAGTTGTTTAATTATGTTATAATGACACAAATCTACAAAGTATAACTACAGTTTTCAAATAATTGGAGCAAGAAAGTACATTATTGTAGGTGTAGGTTTGTGGGGAGGTGTTTTTTTATGTATATCTCTTGAATGTATTACTGGTCAAATATTAATAATATGTATACGTTTGATTCTACAAAAATGAGGAAATTCTCTGCCTCTAGGCTACTAAACTCCTGCACAATACGTTAGATTTGCTTTTATGTGCTAAAAGAATATTTATCTCTTAGATGAAGTGGAATAGAAGTAGAAATCTAGATTTCTTTTTAATTGATTGATTGATTGATTTATTAACAGTTTGCAGAATTACAGTACATTTCAAGTACATTTCAAGTACAACAACAATAGAACAGTGAAGAAAAAGAAATAGCTCAAAATTGTACAGTACTTGGCTACTTATGTACGTAGGTACTTTCCACCACTGCATGTGACTCAGACAGAACCGTGACATAGTAAGAATGCATACTACTAGCAGAGGCGAATACTTCTTGTAACTGTCAGGGGTGCTGAGCTACAGCAAAACCCTGTCTTTGAACATAATACAGCAGGACGTCCTTTTTGCACTGCATTGTCATCCTAAACATTTCCATACACATGCGTCCGCATTGGAGCCTCCATCACAGGGGTCGGCAAACCTTTTTGACATGAAATGTCATTATTTTCTGGATAGTCAGTGTGCCATATCAACATGACACCATGACAGATCCAACCTTTATTTTATTATTTAATGATTCATTAATGCATTCTTTCACATCAGGACATTCATGTAATTGATCATTAGACTCACTCGGAGCAATAACCCCACATATCACCCAGACTCCCTCCGCAGTCAGAGTTTCAGGATGTAATTTGCATACAGATGTGAGAGTGACTTAATTTCATTGATATTTTATTTTAAAAGAAAAATCCTCTCTCTAACACTTATACCAGTGTGCCAATGATCACCCTTCCCTGTAGCCTGGCAAAGGCCAGACATAAACGTGAGTGAATTCACTCACACCTCCTGATACTGGGGAGGAAGCGTGAGTGAAAACACGTTATCAGTCTGGCCAAAGTCAGGCTACCTCCCCTGTGCTAGTGGTACCCGTCCCGTACCTATACCGTTGCCTACCCCTGCGTCTATCATTTTGACGTGACGTACAGATCAAAGAGAGGGTGAGCAAATGTATATCTTTCAGTGTTTGGGATACAGAGGGTTGCATTTAGCTCAGACACGCTCAGCATTTAAGAGTGTTGACAGACATGGCTAGTGGTGTCGGCTGTGCTGTAGCCCCCCTGCGCCCTGCGGCCCTCCTGACTGCAGAAACACTCTGATGTGTGGACAAAACACTTGCAGGGCGGAGAAATATGTCTGCACTTCAGACAAAAACATTGGCAAATTACACACACACACACACACACACACACACACACACACACACACACACACACACACACACACACACACACACACACACACACACACACACACACACGTTTAATTCTAAAACAAAAGGGCAAAAGAAATGCTCATGTGTCATATTCATTGTAAAGGCAGCTAAATTGAGTTCATTCAGTTTTTCTTAATGGAGGCTTTTTGTCGCTTTCCTAAGACAATAATTTGATTGAGTCTCCTATTATTTGCTCATGAATGTGACAAAAACAAAAAATCATGGCTTCACGGGGTGTGTAAATAAGTATTTCTTTGGGTGCACTACTCCTTTAAGAGTGTTATGATTTTTTTTTTTTTTTTTTACTTATCTCATATGGAATTTAATAATATAATATAGTTTCATGATCCCCACTCCTGTCGCTGTATATTTGCATAGTATAGTACATTGTCCTAGTATTGGGAGCAGTGGGCCCTCTGGAAGAACTTGAGGAAGGAATGAGGTGGGAACCGAACCGATGACCTTCTGTTTCCCAGATGGCCTCTCTTTACTCCACACTCAGATATGGCGGCCGCCTCAGGTCTGGACCCTGAGAGTCTCCTTCCATGTCTGACTCTTTGAAAAATGAAAAGTTTAGTCAAGTGAAATTAATGTTCAGGGCAAGACCCCATTTGAAAAGGACCCCCAGTTTGACATGCAGAGGCTACTGACCCCAGTTTAATGCCATTTATATCTGGGACCCCCCCCCCCCCCCCCGGAAAAAATAAAATAAATTCTTCCGTGGGCCACAAGGGGGCGCTCCGCGGGCCGCAGATGGCCCGCGGGCCGCTAATTGGGGAACCCTAGTCTCTAATGCAGCCTCACAGTGAGTCGTGATTCGATTCCTGAGCCTCTCTCTTTGTTTGCTGTCTTCACTGTATCAATATCAAAAAAATAATTACAGTACCCTTTAGTAACCAGCCTGTCCCATCAAGATCGACAATCTCTTTTACTGCTTGGACATCCTTGGACAAACAACTCGTCAATGCACATTAACGTGTCCATCCGCCTGTCACATGGGAATCCGGTCAGCACCCGTCCCCCCCACCCTACCCCCCTCATCCTCATGCCAGCAATGCCTCTCAAAGAGCACTTCAAAAAGAGGAAGGATGAACCCCCTCCTCTGCACACTCCCAAGTCCATCTCAAGTGTCCCGTGTCCCGATAATGGCCGTGTAACATCCATACACAGACAGACATCCAGAATATGCACTCAGGGTCCCGTCTTTAAGTGGAGGTCTGGACTCCCTCAGTCTCCTTCCCATCTCTGTGTCTCCTGTGACGGTGGGAGTACGTGTTGATGTCCACCACCCAGTGAATGGGCCTCTGTCCGTGCCCGTGTCCTCTTCACTGTCCCCCATTGTCTCGTCTGATTGACAGGCAGACCGCTGATAAAAGCTTGAAATAACCGCGGCTGGGAGTCCCCCCCGGCTGCTTCGCCATGCAAGGAGCTATGTTGCTTTACCCAAAGGGTGGTATAAGTACATTATAAGTAATATAATATAGCCTTTCCACAGGAGTATCTTTTTATATTCTTCCAAAAAGAATACAAACAGCCAATAGCATATTACAAAGTTATCCCCCTCACTGGGGGAAATTCCGGGAGGAAAGACGGGCACGCACCGGGGTGAGTCTTCTTGTTACCTTACAAAGTTATCCCCCTCACTGGGGGAAATTCCGGGAGGAAAGACGGGCACGCACCGGGGTGAGTCTTCTTGTTACCAGTACATTTACTCAAGTACTGTACTTAAAGACGTAGGGAAATGGAAAAAGATTTACGTCATAATGTGCCTCATTACGTCATATTGTCTCTTTATTGTTAATGGCGTTTAATGTACAGTATGTGTTGGCTCCGTTTGTTTTACATCACCATTACATCACCTAACCAACTAGCCCCAATATGTTCCCTCAGTCCCTACGCTAATTCTGTAGC
The DNA here is from genome assembly GCF_964188405.1 of Protomyctophum parallelum. Taxonomy (NCBI): domain Eukaryota; kingdom Metazoa; phylum Chordata; class Actinopteri; order Myctophiformes; family Myctophidae; genus Protomyctophum; species Protomyctophum parallelum. The sequence continues at coordinate 27,872,880 of NC_139707.1, read as the reverse complement.
TCCGAGATGAGGTCACACCCATGGCAGCTCTCACCGCGGTTCAGAAACGGTGCTTGGTTTCCAAAAGGAACACTTCTTACCCTTTTCTGCACAATGAATCCAAAAAGTGAAGGGCTACTTACGTGCTAAACTAATTTAAACTTAGGAACGGCCAAGAAAATCCAAGTTTAAACAGTTAAACGAGTGTTTAAATCGGTTGTTTAGTCAGCCACTTCCATGTTTATCAAGGAAGTCGCGTGTGTGCGCGTGCGTGTCGAGTGAACGGAAGTCAGTTGGAAAATGTAATTCTATATTCGACCATGGGAGGTGCCGGGGAGGCGCTAAAGCTTTTCAACTTCCTTGAAAAACATGCTACACAACCGATTTAAACGCTCGTTTAACCGAGGGAACATATTGGGGCTACTAATCAACATGAGTTAATATATTAGCGCCCCTCACTTCACACGGGTGTGATTTTTATATCAAAAGTCCATAAAGTCCAATTTGAATTACTTCTTTGAACGAAAATGTGATGCGTGATGACGTGTCGAGGCCTGCATGAATAAAAAATAATCATGATTTCATCCACCTGGTTGATTCCCATCACTGCACGTTCCTCCAATACAGCTGGTTTTGATTACATAACTACTCCGTTTTAAATCTCATTCAAGATGACATCCAGACAGTAGGCTGACAGGAAATGGGGGGATAGATGGGGGGGTGATCGGGATCGGGAGTCAAACCCGCGGCACACCGCTAGACTGGGTTACCAGCCAAGGTGAGCTTGATTTAGATTATTATTACAAAACCACTTCAGACCCATATATACTTTGGCATTTTCCGATCTTCAAGCTCACAGCTTGTGAGCTTGTAGATCTGCTATTTTCAACAGATTTTTAGACATTTGAAAACTTGTGAAATGGGACCTTCTGCATAACGAGTACTTTTGCTTTTGGTACTTTAAGTACATTTTGATGCCAGAGCTTTTGTACTTTTACTACATTAAAAGTTGAATATAGCAAATTTGTAGGCCTACTTGTAACAGACTATTTTCCAGGATACTTTTACTTGTAAGTAAAAAATCTGAGTAGTTCTTCCATCACTGCTTTAACCTATATTTGTATCAGGGGGGAAAAAACAAAAAACAAGAGATGAATACAGCGCTTGTGACACCGTTAACAGCTGTACCAGACACCTGTGAATGTTAGCTAAGTAATCGCTGAATAAGGACAGACAGTGTTTTAAAGACTTAAGTGGAGTTTATGTCTATGTTTAGAAGTCATGCATTCTGATGGCACATAATCAAAGATATATTAAGTCAGGAGGAGGAGACCCAGACTGACTGTGGTGCTAATGATAAGAAAGTACCAGTCATTAATCTGACCAAAGGACAGCAATTAGTGAAAGTGCAACAACTTGACGCACGTCTTCACAAATTGATGACTCTGTTTTGAACCCATTAAAACCGGGAAAGCATCTTTCTTTGTCATGTCAAAAATTTATTTTTCAGAAAACTCACAGCACGTCACATCTGCTATTTTGTTTGGAAAAATCTTGAAAGTGTTTGAAACACGACAAATCGGCTCTTCTGGCACAAAACATTTTCAGATGGGGGGCCAGTACATATCATTTTGGGGGTTCTGGCACAAAGAAGTTTGAGAACTACTCATTTAGAAGGCATTATTATACTATAAGTATAGTCTAATGGTTTTTGTCTTTATTTTTGGAAACAAAGATTCTTAAATTCTCGCTTAATTTCTCAATGCATGTTTCTTTTGCACTGACAGTAAATGAGAAACAGCCCTAAATGAACAGTGTTAAAGGTACATGGCACCATGGCTGCCTGCCACACACCTCTGCCCACCGTAGAACCTATCTGGTGACATCCTCATTAACTCATCCACTGTTCCTCAAACAGCACCTGCCTCTTCTTTCTCTCTCTCTCTCTCTGTCTCTCTCTCTCTGTCTTCTTTTATCCTCAAGTGAAATCATGCTTATCTTAGGGGCCCCTGCGACATCGTCTCTGCTCCACCATTAGATGCTACCCGATCCCTTTGCTAGTAGGGAACATGTAATTATGGGAAATGGCTGTATCCCCCCCCCCCCCCCCCCCCATCTTTTTAGATCTTAACTTCAAGTGGAATCCAGTCATGCTTCAAATCTGTACATAGAGCCGATGATGATCTCTCTGAACCCTATTCTGAGGTGAACATTTGGGCGTATGTAGTAGAGCTACAAGCTCACAACAACGTGTTGGAACACGTGTTGTAACCAAGTTTGTAGATCAACTTTGGTTTATTTAAAAACTAAACTTGTAGATTTGGTGTAGAGCAGGGTCTTCAACGTTTTTTTTATTTTTTTCAAAAATAGCAAAAGCAGCAGATCGACAAGCTCAACAGTGTCGCTTCATGCCACGTTTCCAGCTTGTAGATCTGCTACTTTTGTGTGACGCTGTAGTATGATCAAGTATAGGGCGTTCATTTACAAAAAAAACAAAATAAGAGCTAGAATGTACAATTCTCTCTTCAACAACCTCCATGGAATGATAATTTTGCATTGTGTCATCTATCTATCAACACTCACATACGTAACATGACTTTTTAGCTATATCTGAGCACTTCCGTTACTCTGACTCGAAAAGTACATCCCTAAAACGACACAAATCAAATTCCTACTTAGATGTGGGCACTTTTCTTTTTCCAAGTGTATATCTCTAGGCGCTGTGCCTTTGATTAATTTTATTCAACACACATGACATGACCCCTCCTCTTAATAACAGTGAAGGATGTGTTAGTCCTATAGTATACATTTAGAGTACTGTAATTAAGTCAATTTTATGTACCTGTACTTGAGTATTATGTATTTTTCTATTCACTCCCCTACATTTCAAAGACAAATATCGTACTTTAGACAAAAGATTTACATTATAATGAATTAGCTTCTTTGAGCTTGAAGATCTGCTATGTTCACTATTATTAATGTTTTTTGAATATTTTTTGTAAAATCTTAAATTATTTTGGGGAAGAACTGTAGGCCTAACAATCTTTTACAGCAATGCATTGACTAAGAAAATGTGCTGTCTAAAATTACTTTTGAATACTTAAAGTAATGGAGTACTTAATTACTTACTTAAAGTACAACATGTGACAGAGCAACTTTCACTTGTAGTTGAGTAATACAGTATTTGACCATACTGTGACTCAAGTACTGTGGGGTTGAGTACTTTGTCCACCCACACTGTTAGTATGCACTAAACACTTTTCTTTTGTTCTGTTGTTCTATTCTCTCTAGGGCTAGGCGCACGTGCGCGTTCACACATTCATACGCGCATGCACACACATATGCACGCGCATGCCTTTGATTGAATGAAAAAGGAAATACTATATGAGCTGCTGAGGGCGTAACACTTGAACATTAAATGATCTCTCGATGAACGTTAAATGGGCCTACTTGTGTAGGAGCATTATAAACATTTCTGTTGTGTTCTGAAAGCCCCTTATACGAGACAAAAAAACCACACACAGAATGATGACGTAGCCTTGAGCAGTAGTGTTTCTCAAACCATTTCAAGTCTAGGACCTCCAAATTGAAATGTATTTGGCCGCTGACCCTCAGTTGAAAATTTATTCTTTTCAAAAATAGCAGACCTACAAGCTCGTAGCGCTGCACCGAGTGCCGCGCTACGAGCTTGTAGGTCTGCTATTTTTGAAAAATCAAAGAACGACTGACAGAAACATAGCTTTTTCAGAAAACTGTCATTTAGAATACATTTTTAGAATCTGATCTCAGGTCAAAATGGGTTAAAAAAACAAGATAAACGTAGTATACAAGCTATACTTTTGCTGGGGAGTCGGGGACCCCCTGGAGTCCTTGGGGGGGCCATGGACTGCTGCTGGTCCCTGCCGATGGACCCCACTTTGAGAACCAGAACCACTGGCCTTGATGTCTCTCTCAAAATAATTGCAGATTGGTTGGAGGTGCAGTCTCTCACATTGATAAATGTTAAATGTAGTGTAAGGTATGCTATAGCCGCTATACAGTAGGCCTTGTGACAAGTCTACTGGTTGTATAGGCTACTGCCTGAAAAAAGCCAGGGGACATGAAACTTGGGTTTCATTCGCCCACCCTGGGAGCCACTACTATGTACCGGGCTTTGACACTTAAGGAATCCACAGTGTTATTTTGTGGTGTTGGGTAAAACATTTTAGATCACAAAGCATGCCAGCAGTTTTACAAGGTCTCTGATCCTCTGTGCTTAAAGGGGAATACCACTTATTTTCAACATTTTACTACGTCATTAATCATCTCAGTGACATCACAAAGATGTACTTGCTGATTTTTTTTTCAGACCTCCAGTTCTAGGCAACACAGAATGGGGGGGGGACTGTTTTGTTATTTCCACAGGTATAGTAATGACAGTAAAATGTTGAAAATGAGTGGTATTCCCCTTTAAGTGCAAACAGGTTCACACATTTGTACACTCAGAATTAAATGCATTCTCAGGATTTTACTTACTTTACTTTCTTTACAAAAATCATCTTAGATCATAACAAGCAATGGCAGAGATTTGAAGGTCTCTGCTCCTCTGTAGGCTACTATAATAATAATAATAATAATAATAATAATAATAAGAAGTCTGCATTATTACACTACTACTACTACTAAGTAAGAATAATAAATAATACATAATAGTAAGGTGCAGTGCAGCCCATTCACATGGGGGACGGTGCGAGTCCTCTCAGAACAGAACACGCCCACCTCGACCTCTGATAGGAGCAGAGTGTAATGCATCCTCCAGCACCACAGCCGTCAACTCAATGTATTCCATTTCCAAGACGTTCAAACAGTGATCGGACCAATACGGCGACGACGGGGACAATATAATCCTCAAAGCCAACAAACAGAGAACAGAAAGAACAGCGCTGGCTGTTTGTTTGACCCTCTTGGACACTACATTGTAAAAGGAGGGAACCGTTGAAGTTTGACAGCTGCAGCAAGGGACTTCTTTTCAAGTAAGTGCGTTTTATTCAGCCGCTGCCACACTGCAACAATATACGAGCGGAGGGAGATCAGATCAATAAGGCGACAGAACAGGGGCAGTGTCTGTCTGTCTTGCTGGTAAACAGGGGAAACGCAAACAACTAGGAAATATCCCCGTTTCGTTCTTTTTTTGCGGTATAAACAATAGGAAAAAACTCCTGAAAAGTGCAATGTGATAATCTTACAATTGGCGGTGCGCACCTTTTCTGTTTCCTCGAAAATGGTGCTCCTATCCTGACCCACTTTGACCTTACCCCCAGCTCCATTCAATAATAATAATACTAGCCCACTATCCTGCTAATAAACGAAGAGAATAACCCGTAAAGCATTATTCTTATCCTCAGAACACAAAGCTTAAAACATTGCACTGCTATTACTATTTAATTTGGACTATAGGCACGCAAATAATAACACATATTTTCTTGTGACATTAATACATAATAGCACTCAAAGCAGACAAAGGAGCTTTATTGCCTCTGTGCAAAATCATACATTAATTTAGTAATCAATTCATTACTACCTTTACCTTTTGTACGACTTATATATATTTTTTAAAACACTTGTTTTATCCAGTCTAGGCTACTGTAAGAAAAAAGTCATGGCATTCAAGTGGACTATCAGTGTTAGTGCTAGAGGCTACATCTGGAAGCGCCCTGTCACAGTCCTGTTAGCTGTTAGGAACATGCCATACATGCAGGTTGAATTTCACACATTTGGACAGTGTTACAGGGTCCTGATCCCTGCTGGAACCACTGCATTGTTCCCTGTGCTCTGCTGTGAGCAGAGCCAGCAGGTGCAGTGCTCCTTCCTCAGCTTACAACCAACCATCTCCGTTTGATTTGTATTTAACCACTTGAACCCCAGCAGCAGCATCCCTATTCTGGGGGGAACATCTCCTCACATCATGTTGTTGTGAGCTTGTAGATCAGCTGTTTTTGGTGTAGAGTGGAAGGGGGGAAAAGACCACCACCAGTCCAGTTTATTAAATCTAGAGGCTTTATTATAATAATTATAATAATAATTATTATTATCAGACCGAGATTTTTCGATGGCTTCACAGAGTGAAGAAAGTGACCTAAATGTAGTGTACCCATATACAGTGATATCTTTACATAAACGTAAAATGAACACATTTGATTTTCCTGATGATTTTCCGGTGGGCTGCCAGGGAGGGGAGGGTGCAGCACCCCGCCTCCCGGGCAGGGGGGGGGGGGGGGGGGGGGGGGGGCTTTGTTCTAAGCCAGGGCACACTGTTGCTATGTAGCGTTTTAATGCATCAGTTTTGGAGTGGTTTGATATTATTATTATTAATATACATCAATCAATTTCATGTTACGAGGCTTCACTATACGTTCCATGGATTTGTTTTGTCAAGTGACAAAACGAATCCATGGAATGTAGTGAATCAGGCTGGAAGCCAGGCTAGGGCAGAAATGATGCCCGTCTCTGTTTGATGACCGTACGGGCAGAATGGTGCACTGCATCTCCTATTGGGCTGAACCTGTGCCTCCTCCATGCCCTTGGCTTTCATAAATAATATGCACTCACTACAGTTGTGCTGGGGATGACCACATGCCGTCTGCCACATTTACAATATGGGCATTTAGCAGCCTCTCTTAATCCAGAGAGGGATTTACAGTAAGCAAGTTACACACAAAATGATAACATGAGCTACCTTGCTTCAGTTGCTTGAATGCTTTAGCGGAACCAATTAAGCCCCTATATACGTGTGCTGTGTGAGACGAATAGCGAAAGTAGCCAATGAAATGGAAGATTGTAGATATGCTATTTTCATAATTGTTGATATATTTTGGTTAAAAAGGAATTTATCGATTTATGTTTCTCAAGCTGATTCTGGTTCCATAGTTGTACAATGTACACTCTGAGAGTTAAATAAACACAGAGAGGACCCAGTGTAGATGGGGGTCCGACCGTCCTTATTAAAAAGGTTGAGAATCACTGCATTAGTACCTAGTTCATGAATTATTGTCAAATTGGGGAAAAACATTTAAATAGGTACAGAATACAATAATCTGTTGCTTGTAAATTGCTTGTAAATATTGGTAGTTGCAGGTTGTGTTTTTTGGGTCTTATTTCTAAAGTGTAGTTGCTTATTTTGGACTTGTTTCGTAATGCTGCTTAATCCAATCAATCGAATCAAGGACCCCCAAATGAATATGTATATCTCCATGGACTCCCCCCATCTGAAAGTAACCCCCGTAACCAGCTAGATTTGTGTTTAAAAAATAATAATACTTTTTCACTTTTGTTCAAGATTTGTTTGAAAATAGCAGATCTACAATATTGTTGATAGTCTATTTACAAATATGCAATGCATATACCGGTAGGTTTCTTTTGGCTGTGTGTTCATAGACCTGTTTGCTTATTTCTCTTGCTAAATCTGGCTACACTGCTTGCCGTGCCATGACTTGAAAACCCCCCACAGCAGCTGACCTCACTTCTCAACCTCGCTTGTGATCTGAATAGAAGAATAAACGCCTCTAATTTGCTGTGAAGCCCATCTGTAGTCTGCCTAATATTGATAATCAAATGTTGAGCTGGCCTTTTTGTTGTCCCTTACACCCCGATCTGCATAACAATGGGCTGATGAAAAATGTATGTAAAGTATGTGGAGATTATGACGGAAGAATAGACTTCTACTATGCGTGGTATCTGTGGACAGGCTCTGCCGTTTTGGACGGTGGTGCCCGGGCCCCGCACGTGGCATCAGCAGACAGCGGGCCCCTGGGCCTCATTTCTGCTGCTGTGTGTGTGTGTGTGTGTGTGTGTGTGAGTGATTGACAATGGGTTGCTATCACTCTTGTGATCCCAAACGGTCTGCTCTGCTAGAGCTGCAGAATGCCTGCTGGTGCCTGTTAATTTATTCTGCTACAAATCAGCTTTTTAAGGTGCTACAAAAAAAATGGAATGCCATCGTTTGTGTCGTTCGATGGTGGATAAAGCAGTATGAATCAATCTCACGTTATGTCCAAACGTTTTAGGCTTTCCTTGGGATGTCCGTACTGTACAATAAATGGCGTTCGATTTTAGGCATGTGCCAATATGATTTTTCTGTAGTACAGTAAGGAGATGTTTGATTATTTCCCTGCATCAGCCGATTTTGATTGTTACGAGATTGGTTCAGCGGTTCAGTGGAGATATACAGTCACACTGCAGCACTGGAATTGGTAAAACAAGAGATGATTATTCCAAACAAACGACAAAAGTAGCGCACCACCGTCTATGTCACCTATTCACAATCACAGAGATTAAAACGGGGTGCATTTTGCATCCCAAAACGCAGTTTATAGTTAAGGGACGCAATAACGACCTCTGCATCCACGATGCACTACTGAACTAACTGTACTACTGTTTTTTTATTCTAGTTTATTTTGATAGCTTTAGTTATAAATAATAATCATTTCTTCTTCTGTTTTCTACATGAATATAACCACATTATAACCATATAAAATTAAATGGGAGTTAAATGCTGCAATTTGTAAAAATGGCAAAATATGACTCCTAGCATCGTTGAAGTGGGACTCATAAAATGTCCCTGGGACTCATCTAAAAGGCCATGTCTGCATCCCGGGTTTCATTACATTGAAAACCTATTTACATCACTGCAATCAAATTGACTGTAAAAACACAATCAAACTGACACTGATTTTATCAGTACACATACATCGGCTGATATTAATAGTCTTTCCATATATCGTTGCATCCATAGAATACTTCGTTTTAATAATTCACTGTGGTGTGCTTTCCTGCAAGCAATTTGCTTTGTGACATTTTAATACACAGCACTACCCCCATGCTACATGTTACATGAATCCTAAAGCTGCATTAACCTTGTTCCTTTGTACCCTCTGTCCCAGTGATGGATAGGTGATTAACACCAGGCCCTCCCCCCCCTCTCCCCCATGGAGTAATAGACGAGGTCTAACGGCTCTGACAGAACTGAGGAATGACCTGTCACCTGTGTGAAGAAAACTCTATTCCCCCTCATTAGCTTGTAGACACCTTCCATTATGTATCCGTCTGATGGGAAACCTGCTCCCACATCTGTGGCCACCGCCCACCGCTACTACGCTGCAACTGACCCTGAGTGACACACCGGTGCTGTGTTGGTGCGAGGAGGCCCCGCCCCACGGCACAGTGTCACAGATAAGGATGTGTTCCACCTGCACAGGGTCTAGTGTTGCCATGTCTGCTTATTATACGCGACTTAGTTGGGGCTTGTTTGTAAAGTGTAGTGTTGTGTATTTGCTCTTGCTTCCGAATGTTGTTTAAATCAGTGGTTCTCAAACATTTTCATGTCAAGGACCCCCAAATTAATATGTATTTGTCCACAGACCCTCCCTGCCCCACTATTTCTTCAAATAGCCGATGTATATGGCCTATAATTTCTTTGTGGGCTTGTTTACATAGACCTGGTTGCTTGTTTCTCTTGCAAAATCTGGCAACACTGGCGAGGGTTTGCCTGCATGGTCTTGGTCCCTATAGTATAGTGACACACCTGGACCTGTCTGTCCCACTATAGTATAGTGGGACAGACAGGTCCAGGTGTGTCACACGAGACAATAATGGCATGGGGATATAGGGAGACATGCAGAATTGCAGATGAGGGCATACGGGCCATTATCTACCATACCAGCAGACAGTGTTGGAACATGGAAGATGATTCATAATGCTGGTATATATGGGTGGCGGAAAAACTAGACTCCCCTCAGAAATGTCCTCTATGTGTAAGCACGGGTCTGGGGTTCTTTAGATGCCTCTCTGCTTCAATTTTTTGACAGATGTCCTGTGTAAAATATCTACGTATGTCGTCACTCTGGGAATTTTGCATGCTAACCGCTTGACAAATGAGACCTCTTAGGGTGTAAGTACCCCATCTGTGACGGACCGTCTTTAGTGGAATGCTTGCTGTGTGTGCTGGTTTCTAACTAAGCAGCATAAAGGTTCTGGCTGCCACTGCTATACTCAGCCCGAGTTATCTGTAGTGATAGTGACCCTGCATGTGTAGCCTACTGAAAAAGAAAAGAGAGAGGAGAATAGTGGTTATGTATGCGGTCTTTTTTCATCCCTATCTCTTCCTGTCACACACAGATACACAAGGGCACACACGCACTTCTGAAGAGCGCCAGCTACTTTATGAGCAAGCGTGTGCAGACAGCGCATGCACGCGCGCGCGCGCGCGCGCGCACACACACACACACACACACTCGATGTCACAGAGTCACTTGTAGTAGCTGTAGGCCCCTGGTTTCCTTACATAAACCTTGAGCAGACCAGAGCATGTCTGCTTGCTAATCAGCAGGGTCAGCAGTAAAGATAAAGAGCTTTTTGTACAACAGCCAAAACAAAACTCACCTTTCTTTCCCAGGTCTCCCCAGGAAGACATTTGGTGTGATTAATCTTCAATCCTCAACGTGTCTGTCTTCCACATCAAAACAGTAAAGGAAAAAAAGGCCTTCTTTCTAAAATGGGTTAATGTTCAACTCTGTGGAAACAATGGTGTGTTCCATGTTTTCTTCTCAGACGTATCTGTACTCAGACTGTTAAAAACATTAAAAGGGAAATACCCTTCATTTTTATATGGAGCCTCAGGAAGCCCCCACAGGTGCCTCCCCCAGACTGCACCCACAAATCACTGTCTCGCCCTTGTCATCGACGGGCTGTTTCAACTTCAAGTGGGTCACGGCGTTGCGAGGGTCACCCATGGTGGGCGACTGTCTTGAACCAGTTCAAACCAGTTTCTGACCCTCCTGACTATAGATATGGTGACATTCCTATGTCCTTAGGGGTATGGAACGAAACACATTTTCAGATTCGTATTCATTGTACAATACGCTGTAAAATCCTCTGTCGCATTTGTCCATTTGCTAAGGGTCTATTTGGTTACATTTGTACACACTCAGAGTTAACACTTTTATTATTGTGAATATGGTGATACTAAATGATACACGGTACAGTGCAGTTTTAATAACTAAAATATCACACAACAACATTTTAGTTTAGTTTGAGGATATCTTTCATCAGAAGCCATCTCAATGTGAGACATGCCCACAGTTGTGCTTATTGTAGACATATAAGAAAAAAGAGATGAGTCTTAACGGCGTTACAGTAGGATATTTTAAGTCCATTACCTCAGATGGCGTGCAGGGTGTTCTGTCACAGAGGCGACTCTGTCAAGAAGCATGAGGGCCACAGGCTGAGATGGATGCTGTATCCATAGCCTTAGTTGTTTTAACCCTCGGGCTGTATGTCAGATCATTCATATTGGAATCTAATGGAGGCGACATAGATGTGGCTTTCTGTGTTTTCGGTTGAGAAAATGATAATGATGTGTAAGTCAGTGGCCATGTTCAAAGGCATGTTCACAACCATGCTATGAATGGAATGGATATATAGGACCGAGGGGAGCTTGGGGGCTGACATACTTCTTAATGCTCACTGTGCATTATTCAGGAAAGTTTGTGCAAGCTTAAACGCATGGATGGCTTCAGCAGGATCTTTATGCACGGTCACTGCGCCAACTATCCATCCATATGGCAAAAAGGCACAGCTGGGGCTGTGTAAGACTGATATGTCTTATGCATTGCTAAGGCGGGAGAGGAGGGTGTTCATGCATATATGTAATTGCAGGCTTTTGAGGAATGCGTGTTACTGTTTTATATATAATTTGAATACGCACAGCAAACATTTTCTGAGAGTACTTGCTTAGGCCTTTATATTCCCGGAACATAGGCCATTGATGATTCTAGGTCTGTGCATCCGAGAGTGTACGTATAAGGAAAATTAACACTGATGCTTAACCATTTCAACATACTTAGTTGGACCTACAGGTTTATACTACAGTAGGTTCACTCCTTTTCCTCCACAAAATCTCCTTGGCGAAAATAGCTGATCTACAAGATCACAATGTATCGCGTTGCGACAGTGTGAGCTTGTAGATCTGCTACTTCGCTGAATGTTCGCATCCAGAATAGGGACACTATAGGGTGTGTGCTCATAATTTTAGTACTGTGTGAGGTTGTAAAATGATTTCTGTAAAAAAATATTTTTACAGACCCTTGATTTCTGTAAGAAATTCTCTCAACATTTAATTTGATTCCTTCATCGAATGTTGATCTTGCTATGCTTTTATTCTCTTTTCCCGACTGGACATTAGAGAGCAAATGTATTCAGTTTTTCTACAATGCAGCAGCACGTGTTCTGCTGCTCTGTTGCGACACAGAGAGGCTTGGTGTCCCGGTGTGAACCGTCTGTTGCTTTCTTGTTGTGCAGTATCGGGGTTAAATGCTTCATTAGCATCCACTGTCTGTTCATTGATCGGACAGTGTCTATTAATGAATGGTATTTTGAGATTGTACAAATGGAACCAAATGGATCAGTAAGAGTCCATTTGGTTCCATTTGTACACTCTCACTCAAAGAGTTCCATTTGTACATAATCAGGGTTACAGACCTATGACACCTCATCTGCCAAGCAGCGAGCGTTCCGACGGCGATATCGCGAGAAAAACTGTCCTGATATGGATCGTCAGCCATTGCGTTGCGATGTAGCCTGAACCAATCAAATAACCAATAAATAGAGTGTAGATCTCAACCAATAAAGGTGTTTTGGGGGTGGGACATGGACGCGAAAGCTTTGCTCAAATAGAGACACTGTGAGCGAATATAGGAGGGGTGGACGACGTCACTGCATGGCGCGTTGTCACTCGCGGTACGTCAGGACAGTCTCATTGAAAAACATGTACTTTAATGAGGAGAATTCGTCGTTCACCCGCTTGCATCGCTGGCAGTGCGGATGGGCTGTAAGGATCCATTTGGAACCCCCCTCAAGGAACTGAGGGTTGGACCCCACGATGACCATCGTCCTGGACCTAGACCCACCAGTTACTGTTGTTTTGAGTGATATATGGGCAAAACCATAGCCAATCCACAGTACAAAGTTACTTATACAGCACACCGTGAAATATGTTGATACTATGCTGACGGACCTCATATTCTTTATGAAGGTTCTGTATGCACAGCTTGAGATCTTGTTGACCTACTATCATGGAAGCAGATCAAAGCGAAAGAAAAATATTCTGCAGAGAATGAAGGAAAAGTGTGTTTTTTTTGTTTTGTTTTTACTCATGGACTACATTTATATATTTTATCCAACAGTTTATTAACCCATTCTAGACGGGAACCCCTTTTGGTGTTTTAACTAAGCATTATGTTTATGTTATACTTTAGCTATTGAAAAATAGCAGATCTACAAGGTCATAGCGCGCCACTGAGTGGCGCGCTACGAGCTTGTAGGTCTGCTATTTTTGAAGAATCGTGAAAATACGGCACAAATCTTTGAATATATATTCTTTCAGAAGACTTATATCGTCTTTGTCGGGTGGAAACCTCATATGTCTAAAAGATCGTATATCTGCTATTTGTGATGCTCTTGTGTAACACTGTAGTATGATGATCAAATAGGCCGTTTTCAAAAAATTACGAAAAACCACCAAGTCAAAATAATATACTGCACTGCATATCCCTTTCATGCTCTTTTTGTTGAATTATGTTTCTTGCGAATATTTTCAAGCTGACAATTTATTTGACTGCAGCAGCGACCTATTCTATTTTAGCATGCGTGCGGCATGAGGTCCTCACCCTGCTTAGCCCTTTGAGTGTACGAGGGCATGCATGCTCAGCGCAAGGCTTTCTCTCAACACGCCTCTAGAGACATCTCGTTTGATGATCTCCCCTTTGAAGTTCGGCACTTTTCCTCCGTGCCTCTGATTGGATAGCTCGTCTGTGTGAATAATTCATTGAGAGAGTAGTAGTAATAGTGTATACCAGTATTGGGGAAGAAGTGATGGAAGCAAAACCTACATTTGCTATACGTCGTTTTCCTCCTAACATGTCTCGGCACGCGATGGCAAGAATAGCCAAGAAATAAATCATATTTAAGATTAATTTGTCAGTTGCTGTCGGGCGGAAACCTCATATCCCCCATGTTTTTAATTTGTATGTTTTCTATCTCATACATTAATGTCCTACTCGCCTACTTCATCATACAAGAGTGTCCCACAAAAGTAGTGAAAATAGCAGATATATTACTCACTGTGAGCTTGTAGATTTTTACTTAAAAATAAATAAAATTAATAATAATAATAAACTTAACTCGTTTGGACAAGGTTTCCATCCAACAGCAGTGATTTGAGACGTTGGGCTACTGTATATAAGTGGCTACTGTAAATGTTTGCTGTGTATTTATGCCCACTAATCCACAGCAGATTGGACCATAATCGTTAGAATGTCCATTCATACTGCTACAATAATACTAAAATATTATACCCGTTTAAGAGCTCACTACAAGTACATCATGCAAACACTGACCAGTCCAAGCGCACACACAGCCAGACCAGACCAACCTGATATCCCTATTTTCTCACTAAAGGCGGAGTGTAAAATAAGCAAAGAAATCTATGCAATCAATAAGTTCACAATGTGAACTTTTAGATGGTCTGACTCTATTTTGTCTTTTTGTATGTATATGGGCTATCGGGCTTAAATGATTCAATTTCGTCTTGGTATTTTGTATCTTGTCTGCTTCCATTATGTTACTATACAGTACCGGTTTACTCTTGAAGCTTGGGGTTATCTCTCTACTCATCTCTGTATCTGTCCTGTGTTTCCTTTCCTACTTCATGACAACTGAATGAATGTCCCCAGTGGGATCATTAATGTCTGCCTGTTTCCTCTCAATCTTTACTGTTGCCATTATTAAAAGTGACTTTGGGATTTTCCCCCCCTCTACTATAAAGTTGCTTGCAAATATTGGTGGCTATGGTTTGTTGGGTTTGTTTCTTAAGTGTACAGTAGTTGCTTATTTAGGCTTCCTCTCTAATGTTGTGTAAGTAAACCAGTGGTTGTCAAACATTTTTCATGTCAAAGACCCCAAAACTTTATATTTACCCCCCCCCCCCCACCCCCATTTGTGTCGGCCTGTCAGGGACCCCCTCATACAAGATAAGTGTACCGTATTTAAAATGTTCTATTATTCCTAATATCTTCCCTATATTTTTATATTTTTCGATCATAACAGATGTATCCTATAATATACAGTATAGGGTTTTACCGGTAACTGGTTCAACTGATTTTGATGCTATAAGTAATCTTTCTGGGGACCCATCATACCATAGTAGTCGCTTCTTTTGGGCTTGTTTTTTTTCCGTAGACCTGGTCGCTTGTTTCTCTCACAAAACCTAGCTGGCAACACTGGCTCTGTTCTGTCTCACGTGTATATATTGAAGTCCTAAGGCTAGATTTATGACAGTGATATACCAGATAATGTTTAATATTGTATTTCCTGGTGCATGTAGAAATACATTAGGAAAGGATAAACAATTTTCGGAATAATTAGTTTTAATTTGAAGACTGTAAAATCTCCTGAATGGTGAATCTAAAGCAGTGGGTGGGGTCCTAAACGTTTTAGCTCAAGAAAGACCCAAAAGAGAATGTCTTCCCGGGACCCATCTACAAGCTTACAACTGTGAGCTACTATTATTTTCACTACCTCTTTATAATTTGTATTATTACTATATTTAAATAATATCCGTATATGTTTTTTTAATAGGAAACAAATAAAAAATTGGATATTTACTTTGTGACCCATACAAACTTGTCCGCCACCTATGAATGGGTCCACGACCCAGTGTTTGGTAAACGGTGAATCTAATGCGCCTCATCTTCCTCAGGTTACATGGTTGTTCTCTTCCAAAATGAATGTTGACTTTGAAGTTTATTATATGGCCAAAAAACGCTTTAAGCGTTATGCACCGTGTCTAATTGTGCTTTCCCCCACCCCCTTGTATGCTGTATGCTGGACTTTAGCATTGGGAAAGAAAAGTGCAAGGAACGTGCTCCTAAACCGCTCACATTTCACAGGAAAATGAGTTCTGAGGGGGTTAAGCTTTGTGTCATACTACTGATGGCGAAGAAAGGTCTTCTCTTCTGTGACTGTAGTGCTTTGCAGAGACTATTATCATTGCTGTCGGGCAGAAACCTTATCTCCATATTATTATTTATTATTTTTATATTTTTCGCAAATGAATGCCCTACTACTTACATAGTCATACTACTACGGTTTCACTCAAAAATAGCAGTTCTACAAGCTCAATGCGTTGTGAGCTTATACATCTGCTATTTTTGAAGTGAAAGTTGTATGTATGTGGGCTTTTCTAAATATTTTACCAATGAAATGTATTAAAGAGCTTGTGAGTGAATAATAACTGCATTGGACCCATTTCCTGAAATGTCACAGTTTTGTTTTGGCATTGAAATAAGATTTCCATCAAATAATAATGGATAATAATACTTTTTTTTTTTTTAAGATATTTTTTTTGCGGCTTACGCCTTTTATTGATTTTTTGAAGGGACAGACAGTAGGCTGACAGGAAACGGGAGAGAGATGGGGGGATGACATGCAGTAAAGGCCGTGTCGGGTCCGGGAGTCGAACCCGCGGCACACTGCGACTGGATTACCAGTCGGGTGCCCAGACCGTTACGCTACGGCCTGGGCCGGATAATAATACTTTAATTAGAAAACTTACCATCCTGGTTCTGCCAAGCAAACCAATTTAAAAGGTACTCCAGGCGCTCAACTGGAGCTTTTTAATATCAAGTCTTAATGAAGATAGACAGTCCAGTGAATGATGGGTGGGCCATTTTCAGAACATGTTTGTTTTAACGATCAAATCTTTCTTTCTTGTCTTTTTCCTTTATTTATTCAGGGAAGCCCGTTGAGAGCAAGCTATCTTTTTCAAGGATGCCCTGATCACAGAATATAATACACAATACATAGAATGAAAAAGAGTAAGAAACATTTGAACCACAGCACAACGTCACAGATGCAAATTATAAATATAGTGTATCTGTCCTCAACTAGCACCCTAAGCGTCTCTTATCCAATTGAACCAGAGAGTCGGGAAGTTTGTTCCATATTAGCATGGTAATATGCGTGACTGTGAACGGGTTGCATGTCCAGTAACATTTGGTTTTAAAAGCGAGGATATATTTATTTAAAAAATCTATTGATTGTGTTCCGGCTTGGATCAACGGAAACGCATTCAAATCGTACCATTTTGCCAATGATATCGGGGCCCTCTTGCAACATTCCTTGAGGCCCACCAGTGGGTCCTCACCCCACAGTTTGAGAACCACTGATTTTTATTGGCAGACGGCTGCTGCTCACCGGATAAGATTTTGGCACCAGGCCCTGCGGGGCTGAACGAAGGCACATGCTCATATACTTTAGGTTTTGGTTGGGATATTAGAGACAGCACTGCATAACCGGAAAACAGTAAATACCATCAATCAATGTCAATCTTCATAATAGAGGAAGTTGAGGAACCAGGAAAAAAACAAGCCCCGAGACACAAGCTATCAAAACTGCTCCCTCATACAACAGGAAGC
The DNA here is from genome assembly GCF_964188405.1 of Protomyctophum parallelum. Taxonomy (NCBI): domain Eukaryota; kingdom Metazoa; phylum Chordata; class Actinopteri; order Myctophiformes; family Myctophidae; genus Protomyctophum; species Protomyctophum parallelum. The sequence goes on along the minus strand of NC_139707.1, from coordinate 27,855,394 downwards.
TTACACTTAACAGTAAGCCAACTCTAGTGTGTATAGAAAACATAATTAAACCCTTAAAGTCAACCCAGCCATGTGCCTGTGAAACATTTAAAAAACTATTCATATAGGTGATACTTCATTCATGCAGGTAAACGCCTCATTCGTGCTTCTTCATCCCAAATAAAAGGAGTTAACCGGTATTGAGTGGTTTTGACTGAGAATACTCGCCAGCGATTTAGGTATTGTTTTATTCGTCACGCGCCACCGGTGTACACCTTGAGGATAAACAAAGACGTGTGATATTATTTCCTTTGCAATTATGAAATAATTACCTACAGTAATCATAGTTGGTAGCACCAAGTAGTGTCATGTGCCTCTATTAATCCCTTAAACCCCCCTCTATACTTGGTAAACAAATATTGTGTTGATTGGGGTCTATGCTATACTTTCTTCCCCCTCTTCACCTAAAATAGCCGATCTATAAGCTCACAATTCATCGCGACTCATTGTGAGTAGAGCCTGACCAATATATTGGTTATTATTTGACTAAGCCGATTTTTAACCACTTTAAAATGTCCTTCCCTAGACTTTGGGAATGTCGTTCCTGGTCGAAATGTTCAATAGACAAACTAATTGAAAATAGCAGTTTCACAAGCTATTGCCATGAGTGTGGAGCTTGTAGATTGTCTATTTTCGAAAAGTGTTTTTTATTAAATGTTCTCAAATAGAAACTTTAAGCTAAAGTTTTCCAAATTTCTCAGAATATTTTGTCACTTTTTGACAAAATATCATACCAAATCGGTGGTCTAGGATTCTGACATCGGTGGGCTCTGATGAATGATTGTGAGCTTGTACATCTGTTATGTTGCTAAGATTGCAGTGGGTAGTCACCCAGTCATGGCCTTTGTCCTGGGTTTCAACTATGATCTGAGAGGTTTTCCTTTAGCTTCTATTTCTAAGACTAAAATCTATAGACATAGTGGCAAAACGAAAAGAAAAAACACAATTAGACTCTGTACTCCGTAGCCTTTCTGGAACGTGCAGAGGTTGATGGTTTGCCCTCAAGTTCAAGGGGATCGGATCCACCCCTGCAGCCGCTCTGAATTCCCCACAGCTGTCCTGTCACAGGGGGTGCATGATCCTGGCGCTGATCTCCTCATAGTGTGTGTGTGTGTGCCCCCCTTCTCGCAGGGCCCGCATCAGGAAATTCACACGTCCCAGCAGCAGCCTCCCTTCAAGGGGATTTGGTGTACACCCTCTGTTTTCTCATGCAAGGGGTTTAGGCCCCTCGCTGCCAAACGATGTGTGAGAGCTGGTATGTGCCCAGTGGCCCTCGCCACTGGCCACATACCATGCTCTCAGCACCTTGCCTGTACCCTCCCTCCCAACCTGCTCCCAACGCATCAAGTGTTAAAACAGGAGTGCTTTTACATCATTGTGGGGTGTAAAACTGTCTGGATGGAAAAAATGACTGACAGGGAGTCTGGAACATCCTTAACGTTGCTGCTAATGATATGAAACACTAGATATTTGTAAAATTTGACACTGGTACAGTATGTGAACATAAAGAGACCGATGTTGCTGACAGTCAGATCGTGTAGTTGACCATAACGGTCTGTAAGGATCCGTTCGGTTCCATTTGTACACTCTCAAAGTTATGGGGGTGGTCCTTGAAATTAAAAGTTTGAGAACCATATAATGTAGTCCATGTCTCATTCATAATGGTGGACGCCTTTTCATTCACGATTATCCACTGCAAATAAGGGCATCAACGTTTTATGAATGAGGTATCAATCTTTACGCATAGAAGCAAAATACTCACAGCCATACAAACTAAAACCATACTACTGTATAAATCTCTCACTCATTGTGTGGCTGGAAGGAATGCAGATGAAAATATGCAAACACAGAATTTTGTCAAAAGGTTCAATTACCCAGAAATTCACTAAATTGCCCCATAATTACGTTGATTGGATTTAAGTTGAAATCTCTGGAAATTTGTTTTAATGATGTCATGAGAAGAGGCGAGGAGGAGTCGAATGTGATTCGTGTGCTCACCCACATGGAGGATTCCCGGTTTAACTGGATAATTGTCGCCAAAGTAAATCTAAATGTAATTGTGTTTTTAAGTGCTTTGTGGACAAAGCTATTTCCTTTGTGGTTTACATTAATCATAGACACATAAGATGTGTAACATAGAAAGCAACATCTCTCACATACTTCTTCCCCCTGAAACTATGACATCTCCAGCTCCAGTTGATTAATTGCGTGCTGACACGGCGTCTCTTTCAGTACAGGGATATATTGTCTGTCGTCCTGACAATATTAGGCAACCCTTTGTTTGATAGTAAACCCCAGAGAGTTGAAAAGCCCTGCAGGGCTGCTTGCTTAGCAGATTCAACATTCCAGTAGGTCTGGGATTTGGACAGAATCAAATATCACAATAGTTTTGACAAATGCCATTGTCAACACTTATTGATATTATACTTATTATTAAGTATAAAATAGTGATTTTGATTAAAACCAGGTAAAGATAACACTAATGCCATATCACCAATTCACCATATTACAGTACGATAGACAAATTCAGTACGATAGACAAATTCCTGGGGATGCTATCAAGTCTCGCATCACACTATTGACATATATCAATCAATACATTGTCCAGTGCTGCCCTACATTACAGTACTGTATTTGTGTTTTTATTTTAACATCAAACACCCATTTTCCCCCGACTTTAGAATTTTTGGCATCCACCACCAGCCCAGAGCCCCTCTATAGCAGGATCTACATAGCTAATCCTTTGGATGCTCCTATGTGCCAAGTGGCTCAGGATGAGGATTAAAAAAATTACACAGCTGACTCGGGGCACTTCAAAAAGAAAGAACGACTGGGATTAGGGGAGCGTAAGCATGCAGGTTTTCAATTAGCCGGACCCCTGATACAGATCCATCCTGACTCCCCGGCTTTGTGTGGTACCAGCACAGAGGTCAAGAGGCCGTGGTTGGCACGCACGCCACACAGTCCGAGTGGATCGCCTGGTACAGTCACACGCATTGTCCCAATACCGTTACGCCACTTCGACTCAATGAAAAGGTTGGGATTTTTCTTTTTTCCGTTACGGTTGTCAGACCCAATGTAATCAGCTTACGGGTCTGTGTCGGTGGAATTTTCCTTGAACGTGCTAATTGGATTTATCGGACGACAATAGGGTCCGTCTACTGTATGCATTTAAGTAGATTCCTTTTGAATTTTTACATTTTGTGTAAGTAAACTGGGCTGTTTGGCTTAATAATCTTAACAGTAGGAAGGTATTATTATTACAATTAGTGCCTTGTGTTTAAACAGTGATCCGTCTCTTCGGATTAGCTGTTTGCTGTTGCGCTGCACGGGAGCAAAAATCCTAGAAAGAGGCTCTTGCTGTGCACACAGTGTACACAACTGGAAAAGGCCTGCAGAGAGAATAGCTTCTTCTCTCGCTCTCTCTCTCCCTTCCTCCCTCCGTCCGCTCGCTTTGTGGATCTGGTCAGACCAGTTCTCGTTGAGTCACAAGACGGTCGATTTGCATTTCTCTCTCCCCCTTCAGAATGGGAGGAACCACTATTCACAGGTTGTTGCACAGACCAGAATATCATGTTGCCCGGCCTGCAGATCGCTTTCCCCCGGGCCAGCTGGCAGCGGTTCAGAGCAGGCCTCCTGGTGCTTTGACCCATGCACTGCGGCCCCTTATTGGCCTGGAATGATCGTGTCTGTCTCGGGCGTTGTTTTTTATTCCAAATCCAATCTGTGACTTAGTTCTAACACATAAACCCTCCTCTATTCTTAGTACAGACATGAGTTACAACTGTTACTTGAACTGCTTTTTCAGCCTACACCAAATCGCTTTGACAAAAATATCTACAAGCGTGTAGATCTGCTAGATTAGCTTTTCGTGAATGTTCTCAACATTGGCAAAATGGACATGATGAGGGAAATGAGACATTAATGGCGTGTGAAGGTTAGGTTATACAGAACGACACCAGATGTGGGGGTCCGTGGTCAAATAAATATACATTTGGGTGTCGTCCTTGAAATTAAATGTTTGAGAAGCACTGGTTTAAACAACATTGGGACACAAGCCCAAATAAGCAACTACTACTAAGTGACTTTGGGCTTGGTTTTCTGTTAAGTTGATTGTACCAACTTTACAGAAAAATAAGCCCAAAGTCGTTTACAATAAGCATTTGGCAACACTGACGTGGACGGATGTGTTCCACTGTTGCTGGCTGGAAAGCATCTAAATGTTCTTACAGAATGAGCGGCTGCTTTGGCTTTTCTCAGTTTCTGAACCAACAGTAGTAATGAGAGCTGTTGGTTGTCCAGATCAATACAGAGAGCTCAGCTGGGGCCAGTTGTGTGGCGCCCCACACATACTGCATGATGAATGGCTCTCATTTCAGCCCCACCTCCTCCAATATCCACCTGCACCTACTGTAGTGTTGTTACTGCGTCCCCTGGGGCCGTGTGTCACTGGAAGCACTTTACTACATCCTTACCATGCACATTGTTGTTGCTGTCTGCCTACTGGAAACCTTCTTAACTTGGCCTCTAATGCCCTTTGTAACAAAACTGTTCGTTTTCAGGAAATGGATACAAGAACCTGCATGTGCCCAGTGACTAAAATATAGTAAGTAGCCTTGCCGAGCCATGAGGCCCATAGGGGCAGGAGCCTATCTCCTGTTTCTGTAGCGTGAGGCAGGTTGATGCACAAGTACACCCCCTGGACATGACGCTAGTATGTCGCAGGGACTTACCCCCAATCCAATCCTTGATGCTGAGTGCCAAGCAAAGAGGCACTGGATCACAGTCTTTGGTATGACCCGACTGGGGATTGAATCCCAGCCTCCCAGTCCCAGGGCGGACACTCAACCACAAGGCCAAAATATAGTTATTTTTTAAACCCACAGACTCACTTGTTGTGACGTATTGTTCGCTTGTCAGAACTTCAGTGGTCTATTGATCCCGTAAGGGAATTTCTATCGCCAAAGGCAGCACAGCAGCTTTAGATACAGTTACAGAACATTGAGGGCAAGAAGGGAACAATAGATACAGCAGTGTAAAATACAGCTCACTAAACACATGTAGATGCAAGTTTTCTGCGTGACAGTGTTTTCTCTCTCTCTCACACACACGCACAGTCGCACATGCACACACACACATGCAGTACTCACAGCCACACATACAGTACACTTGTATAATCACAAACATGTTAACTCTTCTGCACACACCCACAAGCATACGTGTACACAGTACTGTATATACACCAGTCACTGACTGCACACACATGATCTAGCAATGTCTGTCTGTAACACCACACACACACACACACACACACACACACACACACACACACACACACACACACACACACACACACACACACACACACACGTGTGTGTATGTACTGTATGTATATATTTACCTTTGCAATCAAGTTAAGCTGTATGGCGGCCGTTCACTCCACTTGTCCCTCCCACCTGCAGAGCCCTGAGGGCGTTAACGGGATAGATGAAGACAAAATGAGACAGTCACATGGTTCTGTGTCTGTCTGGGTTTCACAGATTCATTTGGCCTACATGCTTCTCGACTGATGTTCCAAGTATCCATCCATCAATCCCTGTTTCCAGCCCGTTATTCAGAAAGGGCGAAAGTACAACCACCAGAAAACCACAGATTAAATTAGGGGGTGCCACCAAGCAGTGCAGCTTTATATCATAATGTCTGACTCTTCTTGGCAGAAATCTTGGCAACCGTTCAGAATGTTTTGCATGATTCAAGTGCCACTATACTCAGATGTGCTTAGTTTGGACGATTGCCCTGCAAAGCCGGTCAGGCCCTTAAAAGCAAAAGGGAAAAATATTGTCAAGGTTACTATACTGCTAATTAGAAGGTCACCGGTTCATCTCCCAGTCCCAGTCTGTGCTAACTATTCCCCACTGAGTGCTAATCATAACCATCCAGGTGAAGCTGAAACTGAATTCCTAATCTTTCTAATCATTAATTTAGTTACTGCATTTATATTCAATTTGCAAAGACTTCACAGCAAAACAAGCCTTACGTCGCTTATAATAAGCAGACATGGAAATACATTGATTCACACCCCGATAATGGAGGCAACCATGCAGGTGTCTGTGGCCTACTACTTGCAGATCTGACTGCGGGCTGCTCAGGGGGGTCCTTGAAATTAAAAAAGGTTGAGTTACCCATCATGTTGTTGACGGGGCACACATGACATGATGTGCCCCTGACATGACGCCGGGCTCTTGTTGGTACACCTGTACCATTGAAACCGAAGCCCTGTGTGTCTGTCAATAGAGTGTCTGTTGGGATGTCCTCTAGCCCCTCTCCGCTTATAGAATCTGCTCTTTTCTCTCTATTCTCCTCGCTTGAAAGGAGGATGGCAGAGGTTAGACTGGCTCTCAGAAAGCACACATCTACCTCCTGGAGTTCTCCAGCGAGTCTGTGGCCTCTTTTTTTATCTTCTAAAATTCTTCCAACCACCGGTGTGGAAGAAGGGTTCCTGTTTGTGAGCACCAGAGATGGCGATCAGATTGGCCTCATTTTCAAAAACCCCACACTGCGTAGATTCTAGAACAACCATGATAACAGCTTATTGCATCCAAGTGAATACTATAATACTTTTAAAATCCACTTTTAGTCATGCTGCATATAGGGAGATGTGGTCCTAAAGCAGAGCCAGGGAAATGTATGTGGTTTAAAAAAACATAAGAAAACTTTAGATAGGATCTTTTTAGAATGGACCTCCAGTCTAAATGAAGGGTTGCCACAGGCTACTAACTCATTGGATGGGTCCCAAGAGGTGACGTTAATTTAGTCTGAAAGCACTTGGAAATGCAGGGTAGTGAATTTGACTTCATATATGAATGCCCTATCAAGCTAATTATCTTCAACTGAGACCCCAATATAATCACAGCCACATCTCAGGGTTTCCAGACATAAAAGGAGGTAATAAGTCAAGGCTAATTAATACACATAAATCCAATGCGACTCCCAACAGAGACCAAATGTATGTCATACATTTTTCCTCTTTACTGCAAACTTTCACTTTCTAGCCTGTGGGCTTTCTAGCTGGTGAAAGGAAACGTGAAGCGGTCCCCCCATATTTTAACAACCCAAATCTGGTACAGAGGTCCCTGCCACAAAATATTTTCAGGTTCGATTGGGGGGGGGGGGGGGGGGGGGTGGCTATTTATCTGGGGGTCCTTGCAATGAAAATATTTAAGAACCACTGGTTTAAAGTAACAGCATGAGGCAACTACACTTTAGAAACTTGCCCCAAAACACTCTGCAACCCACTCTGCAAGTCTCTTATAATAAGCAGACATGGCAGCCCCATGCTCTTCAACCCTGAAGGAATACATTGTAGAGACCTTTTACCTGTGATTATGATAAGGATCTGCCAGAGGAAACTCAATGCAGTGCAGCACAGTAACACGGTTCCACGGTGCATTGTGCAGAAGGTCAACAGTATGTTACAAGAGACCATGACACCTCAGACTGTTCATATGTTGTTGCTGCTGATGTCATGGCCAGTGGGTTTGCATTTTAATTAGATGTTGCTGACCATGTGTTAATTCATTTGGGTTTTATCGACCATGTTTTTTAATCAATCTGATGCAAAAAGGCATTGACACATTCAGTGTCACCTGTTGGACAGAAAGTGTTGTGCAGGTGCCAGAGAAAAAGGACAAATAAAATAATAAATAAGCCTGCGCGCGTCTGATAAAAAAACAAAAACAAAATACAAATGAATTAATTCATTAAAAACATAATATTACGTTCTGGCACAGGAGGGCTAAAACTGATTAAAACAAGGGATCATAAGCACGGCAATGTTTTGCTTTTGCAATTACATTAATCCTCCAATCAACCAATCAAAATATCTGTCTTACTGTTTGACAAGACAAACATGGCTGCCAAACTACGACGACTACCACTACTTCTTATTACTACTACTACAACCCCTGCTCATTATGCTAGGTCTTCAAGATACGCAATACAGAGACACCCATGTACCTCTCAATCTACTTCAATAACATAAAAGACACACACGGGCACAACACCAAATCTGCCATAAAAGAGCACCTGCAATTTGACTGGTCCTTGTAAAGTCACCAGAACAACACCCCCCAACACAGCTGTTAACATTACACATACACATGTTCTAGTGTTGATGATGTATTGTTTATTATTGTGACCGTAGGTCACAGATTAGACGGGCCTGCCCCAAAGTTATTAGTGCAGCCGTGCCCAGCAGCCGGCGAAAACTAGAGTTCTCAACAGGCCTGAAAATTAAGGCCCGGCCCTACCTGGGCGGCTGGGCCCTCATCAAACCCTGTTTGATGAGGAGTCTGCCCAGCAGTCTGCCGTCACCGAGGCGGATGCATGCACATAACCTCGCCCTCAGGGCGTCTTACTGGTTGTATATCGATGAATTGTATACACAGGACCACAATAGAAACAATCCCCAAGTGCTTTTATCCTTTTTAGCACCATTCTATAATTGCGAACGCAGTGAGCCACTTACTATGACAGCAGGGGCTGAGTGTCTGTGTGTGTGTGTGTCACGCTGTGTGGTGTCACGCTGTTACACCACCGGCCCGCCACCAGAGGGCGCAGCTGTGGCACGCACGCACGCACGCACACACACACACACACACACACAGGGCGCAGCTGTAGCACACACACACACAACCACACACACACGAGCTGCGTTCGCTTCACGCGTTTGCGCGTCTTACTTGTCATACCACTGTACTATTTGTAAGCTGTTTATATTATAAAGTTTTCAATAAATCAATCAAACTACTACTACTACTACTACTACTTCAGTAGGCTACTTTGAATCTGTATAGCGTATGGGAAGTATTGTGATCATAAGAAGAAAGAGAACCAGTATGAATGTAACGGAACATTAGGGATGTTTTTGTTTTGGTCCACTGAAAACCAAGCAGTGTGTCACCCTTCCCACACCTGGAGATAAAAAAATTACCTTTCATAAGTGTTTGCCTGTAATGCCTCTTGCCTTTGTTTGTAAACAATGTTAATCCACCAAAGAATCTGCCTGCAAGTGTCGATGTCGGTGGGAAAAATGAACAAGTGAACAACAGATTTGTACAGTTTTATTCTGTTTGCTTTAGATTAAAATAACACATTCCCACTGCAGTCGTTGAAAACAGTGGCAGTTCAAAACTTCAAATATAACGACAAGATTGCTTGCTAACTAAAGAGCCAAGGGGCCAGTCTTACAGCGGTTTTTAACACAAGGATTTCATCTCTGTCGGGTGGAAACCCCACATCCAAAACTGTTACTTTTTTCAGGATTCATATTCAAAAGTAGCAGAGTTTTGAGTTTATGGACATGCTACTTATGATGATTTTGTGTGCCGCTGTAGTTTGATCAAGTAGGGCGTTAGTTTACGAAAAGACACAAACCGTATATGGAGAGAAGAGGTTTCTGCTCCACAACAACGATATGGAGCTCTTTCTTTGTTCTTTAGTAAATTCTCACTCCTCATCTTGGGTCAGCAGCAGCACATCTCTTGAGACCTAATCCTAAAATTACCCCGTGTGAGCTTCGGCTTTGCAAATCCCGCGTTAATGCCAATAAGTATCCGTTTGACTTATAAGTGTGGGTATCAGGTTTTTGCCAGGAGAAACTGAACTGAGTGTGAACCTCAAAGGAATGTTTACGTAGATAGGTTCTTTGTGCAGTGGTGCACTGTGTTGTTTACCTCCCAACGGTAACACAAGGGACGATTGAGATTTCACCAGGGTTCCTCGCTGCGTCTTGCTGTGCTGGTTGCGATGCTCACAAAGGGCCCGAGTCAAGTGCATGTGACAAATGGACGAGCGGATCCCATTTTTCCAAAGAAGTGTCAAAGCTTGTCCTTGTCCTCGCTGCCAGACTCGCCTGACTGTGTATCCCTGTCAGAGGCTAGCTGACGGAACGGGCCAATGTTCTCACCGGGGTTTGTGGCGAGCACAATTAATCCATTAAAACCGGGAAAGCATCTGTGTAATGTTTTAGATTTTTTTTAATCTACTGTATACAGCAACATATGTTTTTCAGTAAACTCTTAAGCGTTTAAAACAGTGGTTTTGAACAGTGGTTCTCAAAAATAGCTAAAATACAATCTCACAGCATTATGCTGCCAGCTTATAGGACTACATCTCCTATTTGTTTTATTTATTTTTATTTTTCAAAAAAAAAAAGAACACATCTTCTCTTCTGTGGACGTCCCTGGCAGAAAACATTTTCAGATGGGGGGCCTGCGGCCAAATACATATCATTTTGGGGGTCCTTGCCGCACGAAATGGTTGATTTAGAAGGCAACTTCTAAATCGGACAACTACTGATTCAGAAGGCATTTGTAGAATCGGGCTCCGGTTTTAATGTGTTAACCAGAGCCTGGCCTTACTTTACCCGCGGGGTGATGGACGAGGCTGGTCTCAGTCAGAGGCCTATTCCAGGCTGCACTTTTTTGGCCTGTGGGACAGAGGCCCCTGTCTCTTCCCATGGTCGTGCCAGGGGAGGCTAGCTAGCCGTCCTGAATGCACACTGTCTCACCATTCTACCATTTGCTGCTGAGGACACTGTCCGTCCAATATGGGACAGTGGAGACTCTTTGACTCAGAAGTCTTTAAATGTTTAGATGGATCATCAAGATTTCCCCTCGGGAATGGTGAGAATATCTTAAAGCGCTTGTTTTGCTCTTTGTTTTCGTTGACAAATTATTTTGCTTGTTTTGTCGAGGAGGCAAAGCTTGTGTACTCTGCTTGATTTGCACATGCTGTGACAGACGTTTATAGATATATTCACAATGGGTATCTTAAGCCATTAGCACTGGGAAAGCATCTGTGTCATTCTATACTTTGGCTATTAAAAATAGCAGATATACAAGCTCACAGCGTGGCACTTAGTGACTATACTTTGACTATTAAAAAAATAGCAGATATACAGTACAAGCTCATCACAGTATGTCACTTTGTGCCACGCTGCGAGCTATGAGTATGTAGCTGCTAGGTTTGCAAATCTTTGAATATATATATGTTTTTGAAAGAACATTTTTAACTAAAATAGTTGCTTCTGGGGGTCGCTGGACCAAAATATTTTGGCCAAATACATATAATATTTTGACATGAAAAGGTTTGAGAACCGTATAATCGGCCTCAGGTCTTAACTGCTTAATCAGGAAAACTTTATTTTAAATCCGTGCGAGTGCCATTCTTGTGTGTGCGTCCTGTTTGTGTTTCATCAGCCTCGGCCTGGCATTTGATACGTTTGATATTTTTGGTCTAGTGAGTATGTCTCTAAATCTCGGTCAGACTGTTACCTTGGCTGTGATCGTGACACATTCATTGCTCTGTTGGCTGCCTACCAGACACATTCTGTCAGGTTGTCAAATATTCACTTTAACAAAATATTTGTGGTGTTTTACTGTGCCTGTTTGTCCCTCAGTGGATACATTTCACTGGAAGAAATGTGATGGTTTTGGAGTTGGATGGCCATGGACAATTTAGGGCAATTTGTGCAAATGCCAAATGCTCGTCTTTTATTTCTTTTTGGAGAGGAAAAACTGTAGTTCCAAGTTCCAACTGCTAGTCATATCTTTCATATCCTACCTGGGACTCGAATCCGGGTGTACCGCGCACGTGCTGACATTTTTACTGTTATAGCTTAAAGCGGCTCTACCACTACTGTATGTACGGTAACTTTCCTCTTCTCTCTCGGATTTGAACCCGGCGGTTTCCTGTGCAAGTGCTGACTTCTTCTCAGCTAAAGTTGAATCTAGTAGAGTACCATCAGGCCAAAATTATCTATCTATAAATGTCTCGATAAAAGAGCAGGGAGACCAAATACAACCACCCCAATTATATAAGTTATATATTGTATTCACATACTCGCATACAATTCAGATTGGACAATGATCTATAACGGAGAGCACATTTTGGGAAAGCATGTAGTTTGAGTTTTTGTGATTACAAACCCACGGCATCCTATCTGACCCGCCGTAATGCTCCACTTCACATCTTGGAATTCATGTCATTTTTTTTGTTCGTCACTGGTCGTCTTTTTATTCAGTGCCATCCTGGTTCACTGTTCGCTTCGGAGACCTTGTTGTTTAGAACAGTGGTTCTCAACCTTTTCAGGACCTCTCAAAATAATAATCATTTACTCCTGATGACAGGAGTTGAGGGCAGGCAGTACTCGTTGAGCCTTACAGTTGCGAGGCATTGTGAGCATGTAGATTTGCTATTTTCAAAATGTTTGCCTCTTAATTTCTTAGGTAAAATTTGACAATTTGTCCAAACATATTTTGTAGTATACTGTATGATTGGTTTTGATGCAATAATGGTCTGTAACTTGTTTTTCTGTATAGTGCAGTGTTTGTTTTTCCTGCATAGTGCAGGACAGTTGTATAGATACTGTTGTTCTATTTTTGGTGGCTATCTATCTTTTAATTTAATTTCTTATTGGCACTTTACTGTCATGTGGGACCCCTCCCCTCCAAATAAAATAAAATAAATAAATAATGTTTTGACGTCGTTGTCTAGATATTGGTATGTTACTCTGTATGATTGCACAAAGACGGAGCTGGAGCAGAGTGGGTGGGGGGGGAAGGGACAGTGATGCATTATGTACTCCGAGGTGATGACATTGATCTAATTGGGAAACGCTTGACACTGGGATAATTAATGACCAACAATGCTTGAGATCATTAATTAATGACCAACAACAATGCTGAGTCCTTCTCTTGTCTGCTGGCCGTCCAGAACGTGGCCTTTTATAATCCATGGACTTAAACCACTGAAACTCTACCCTATATATTTCATTGGCCGGGGGTCCTGTGGGGGATCTATGTTTGGCCCCCTCCTGTTTTTCCGCTACATAAATATCTTCGCCAAACATAGCCGATCTACAAGCTCACAACGCCTCACACTAATAGGTGTTGTGGGCTTATAGCTCTGATATTTTTGCTGAATGTCCGGGGTTCGAATCCACCGCATCTCACCCGGCTTTGTCGAGCATCTATATGAACACAATTAGCCCCTTGTTCAGGGGAGGGACGCCAGGGTTGCGAGGGTGATATTTGTCGCTGTACCCCTATGGGCTGGGGGGGCGGCACCTGTCTGTCACCATGGAGTTTTGGGGCGGGAGGAGTAGGATGGAGGCTCTACGTCCTCCCGGTGGGGGCTCCTCACTGGTAGGTCAGCCAGTAGGATTTCATTCAACAGCTGTGACAAGAAGGTTTAAAGGAGTAGTTCACCAAAAGAGATTGTTTTAGTTTTTGGTTTTTGAGTCTCCTACTTAGTCTCCTACTAACCGATGACTCGGTCATCACATTTTTGACTTTAGGAATGCCACAAATACAAAACAATCTCCATGAATTCAAGGCTTCATGGGGTGTGTAATTGATATAAAATACGTCGTTTTGGGGAGTGAACTATTGCTTTGGTTAAAGTGGTTACGTGGTTAAATCCAAGGCGCTAATACAAATATTTCAGTTATGACAGATGTCTCACACCATTCTCTCTCTCTCTCTCTCTCTCTCTCTCTCTCTCTCTCTCTCTCTCTCTCTCTCTCTCTCTCTCTCTCGCTCTCTCTCTCCCCCCTATAACAGGTATCCTGTAGTGTGTGTGGACGCTGCATGTGTGAGGCCGCAGCAGCCAGCAATGGAGCCCTGGCCTGCAGTGGCCTGGGTCCTACTGCTGACCATCATATCTGACTGGATGAAGACCGCCCAGTCCAGGGACTTCACGGAGCAGGACATCATCTACATCCACCCCTCCAGTGAGTACCAGACACAGTAGCACAGGGACAGTGGTCTCTCCTGAAGAACCAACTGTCTCCAATACCCTCATGGCTGGCACTGGAATGGGTCCTGCCAGTGTCTTCCTGAACCACTTAAAGAGAAAGCATATCTGTGTCGTTTTACATATTTCCTTGCGTTGACTATTCATAAATAGCAGATATACAAGCTATAGAAGCAGATATGCAAGATATGCAAACTTGTACTAGACTAATATCGCTTTTTTTTTTGCAGTGGCAGATTCGTCTGGTTCCCAGGCTAAGCTTGTACATCTGCTATTTTTCAATATTTTAGAAAAATCTTGAAAGTGTGACAACTACTGATTTACAATCGGCCTCAGGTCTTAACCCTAAATATATATTTTGTGAGAACTACTGATTGGCCTCAGCAGGTCTTAATGATAATGATAATGAATTTATTTATATAGCACATTTCTAGACGAACAATAAAAGATCAATCCATGAGGCCTGGGCCATGGCTCAATGGTCCAGGCACCTTGGCTGGTAATCCAGTCTGGCAGTGTGCCGCGGGTTCGACTCCCGATCCCGACGGCCTTTACTGCATGTCACTCCCCCATCTCTCTCCCCATTTCCTGTCAGCCTACTGTCTGTCCATTCATAAAAATATATAAAATAAATGGCGAAAGCCACAAAAAAAACATAAATATATAAATAAATAAAAAGATCAATCCATGCAATAGAAAATAAAAATACAAAACATACATAATAATACGATAATGACAGTTAGAAAAAGGCTTTAAGATAAAGGTGGGTTTTCAGCAGAGTTTTAAATGTTGATATTGATTTTGCGCATCTTAGGTCAGTAGGTAGGGCATTCCAGAGTATGGGGGCCCTGGTTGCAAAGGCCCTGCAGCCCTTAGTGACAAGCTGAGCTGTAGGGGTCACCAGGAGGGCCTTGTCTGACGCACAGGTTCATAGGGTTTCAGCATGTCGGAGACATAGCTAGGAGCCTGGCCATTCAGGGCTTTAAAAGTCATGAGTAAAATTGTAAAATTAATTCTAAAACGAACGGGTAGCCAGTGGAGGGTAACTAATATGGGGGTGATGTGGTCACGTCTTTGGTTGGTTAAAAGTCTGGCAGCTGAGTTTTGCACTAGTTGTAGGTGGGATAGTGATTTTTTGCAGAGACCGGAATAAATAGATTTGCAATAATCTAAAGGAGAAGAAATAAAAGCATGAATTACCTTTTCTGTTGATAGGTTAATGTGACTATTTACCTAGTTGTTTATTTACTAGGGTTCATGCCACTCTGCTTGCCTTATGCCGATCTCGCATAAGTCGCTCTGGATAAGATCTCTGGTAAATGCCTGAACTGCATATTTGTACTGAAGAAATGCATTCTAGGAAGTACAGTGTTGTACATGGGTAAATGTAAACAAAGGATTCCCCAAGAGGGAGATGTTCTTGGAGAGAATTAAGTGAAGGGTAATTATGAGGAACGACGAGGCACTTCCTTAAGGCTGGGGATCACTTTGGGAAATGAGCTTCAGTGCCGTCATAGATGTGAGCGGACTATAAAGCAGCCATTGTGTGTCTGTGGGGCTGTGCAAATTGAATCCCACCTCATCCATCACGTGTGTGTGCGTGTGCGCGTGCTCTGTCTGTTGTTCATACACCGTTACATGTGTCTCCATGGTCAGTGGGTGTTCTTCACTTCAAGGGCAAAAAAAGCATACTGAATAAACCCTCCAGCAAAGGAGGCGATTTAACCACTTTACATAAAATAAATGTTAAATTCAATTAATTCTTTATTATAGTTATTATAGTTAACACGTTGTCTCAAGATATTTTACATATAGAGCAGAGTTGAGATTGTCCCACCCTGGCCTGAGTAAGCATTTATGCTTTCAAACCTATTTTGGGCATGTAATTTTAGGCAAAGATATACAATGTGTCACATTGTGAGCTTGTAGAGCTTGCTATTTTTTAAAAGGGTCTTAAAAGCTACAATGTGTAAATGTCATGTCCAGCCCGGGACTCAAAGCCGGGTCCCCTGGCTGCGTGAGTACCAAAATGTCTACTGTTGAGCTGAGCATATTCAGGGCCACATCGCCCTAAAGAAATTGTATGTACAAAAAAAGAAATGTATGGATTGTGGTGACTGGTGAGATGGAAAGATAACTTTGTCATAAATGTGTATACCAGGACATGGTTATAAACTTATATACACAAATTAAACATGGATTCAATTATACACACAATAAGACGCAATAAAACCAAACAATCTGGCTTTCCTTTAAAGGTGAAATGTTTGCCAGCAACCTGAACGACGCCCGTGGGGCTGTAATTAGCCGTTTATTTGGCAGTGTGCCGAATAAATGCTTAGGCGCGATCGATCCAACAAAACACAAGTGCTTATCAGAAAAACATAAGTGCTTGATGGGAGTTGATGTGAAGTTCAGAAGCACAGGTTTAGGCAGGGTGTCGTTGGGCTGCAGGCCAGGCAGGAAGCGGCAGCCGGTGCCACCTGTGATCAGTGCCCAGGGTGAACCACAGCAGACTTGAACCGAAGAGACATTTCAAAGCCTTTTTTTGGAAGACGTACTTCCAGTTGCAGGTTTAAATTTCAACCTGGGGTGCCCGCTGGCCTATAGTGATTAAGGCACATACCACATATATAGCCTCTAATGCAGCCTGATAGTGAGTCGCGGGTTCAAGTCCCAAGCCCGATGACCTTTCCTGCGGGTCACACCCTGTCTCTCTCCGTGTTTCCTGTCTCTCTCTCTCTACTGTGTACTATCAATAAAGGCAGAAAACCCCCCAAAATATCTTTAAAAAAAGATAGATGTTGTTCCGTGGTTGTAGTAGTAATTCCATTAACCCTCCAAATCCACACACAAAGACAGTCTGAAGATCAATGAGAGAAGGACAGGCGGACGGGCAGAGAGACAGAGCTTCCTGTTCACATTCTCCAGCTGATTTGCACAGATAATCATTCATACAGTTAAGTGGTCTGATTCAATTAGCCTATGGTCAGTCAGTTCACCCTGGCGCTGTATACTAGTTGGAAGTTTTACCCTTCCAAAAACGTCATGCTCGCCCGCCGCCTATGCTGGTTCACACTCACAGTCGCATCTGTTGTGTGGAAACCTCATATCTCCTAAACGGTTACTTTTCAGGATAAAAATAAAAAGTAGAGTTGTACCGGTACTGGTATCGGTTACTCGGGTCGATACCACCCTCAAGTACACCCTCAAGTAAAATAAGTGGTTACTCAACACAAATAAAGTACTTGTATCGGTACTCGGTATCGGCGAATACTAGTAGTCGCTTTGCATTTCGAGCCTGTAGATTTGCTACTTTTGATGTTTTTGTTTGACAATATAGTATGATCAAGTAGGGCGTTATTTAACCGCTAACAAAAATACGAGATTGTCAGGGCAACCATGTCAGCTGCAGTTGTTAAACCCACGGCTCGGCATCATTCTCTCTCTTTGTATCTGGTGTCTGGTCCCCGGTGAAGCCGTAAAGCGAGGCTAGACGACCGACCGCAAGAACCCTCATCCTCTTGTAAAAGCTTTCATTAGACTGCCTCTGTTATTACAGCGCTACAGCTAATGGCCCCACGGGGAGGGAGAGAGGGGTCACTCCATCCACCGTGTCATCTATCCGTCTTTCCTCTCACACTCTGGCTTTGCTTATGATATGATTACACTGCTTACACTACACAGCATTAATAGTTGTGGCCTGCTGGAGATTATAATGGGGCTCCTCTGTGGTCTGTTAAATAGACTGGAGAGGCTGGAGTGGCTTTAGGGTTACACACACACACACACACACACACACACACACACACACACACACACACACACACACACACACACACACACACACACGCACACAGCTGGTGGAGCAACTGTCTGTAGTATTATGTCCCCTCCCCTCCAGCAGTGCAAACACACTCAAGCAGGCACGCACTTACACGCACGCACACACAGACAGACACAGACAATAACTCTCTCTTGTCTCTCTTACACACGCATGTCCGTCGCACACACAGCGGGCTCATGTAAAGCACAGAGACACACAAACACACACAGACGTAGGCACGCACACAGACAGCGTCACTCTCTCTCTATCTCTCCATCACATGAGTGTGTGTCACACACACACACACACACACACACACACACACACACACACACACGCCCATCCCGGGCCAGGTCTTTGAAGTTCTGTGGTATGTGTTCATGTGGATCCATGCATAGCCAACCATTACGGGGTTAACCTCACCCCGTGTTCCTTTGCCTTGTGACCCCCCCGTCCCCCCCCATCCCGCCGTCCCGTCCCGCCCCCTCAGCCCCGCCCACAGCACCAGGCCTCTCTTATGTCCCCAATGATAAGTAGGAAGGACGGAGTTAAAAATATATATCAGTTTTTGTAGTGCACAAAGAACTAACACTAGAGAAAGGTTCCATTACTCATAATTATGCCTGTATTGTCTTTTAACAACTTAAGCCTTCTTTTATACATTGTGCCACACCATGATCGAGGCAGATTTGAAAAATGTAAGGTGGCATTTCTTCCTTTTTCACGGCATTCAGATTTGAGGCATTTTGTTCAAAATGGCCCACTCCCACTCCTGCTAACTTTAGAAGCCAATCACGATGGAATATGAAAAATCGGACAGATCTGTGTTGGTCACACTAGTTATATAAAAACTGTTTAAATGTGGAAATGTGGAAGTGTGGAATTTCTTCTTAGGCCTATTGGAAGTGTGGACGCGGCGTTCATGATTTGAGGCATTTTGTTCAAAACAGACTACTCCTGCAAACTTTTGGAAGCCAATCTTATCAAATCAGGATGGACTGTGAACAATCAGATCCGTCTTGATCACATGACTATAGAGATGATGTGTAGGCTACAGATTGGCGTGATGTTTGCACAAAATCAGTTGGAGTAATGTAAAAAAAAAAAAATGATTTGAAAAGATCTGCCTCCTGGTGGTGCTATAACAGGCCCAGAGGTTCTGCTCTGGCCTCCAGGGAGTGTTCGTGCACAGTTTCACGTCGATCGGACAACGGTGCCGGAGAGCGCTGTACATATCGGACGGACGAAAACATAGTCTCGCCCCCGCCTTTGGCCTGGCGGAGAAAAGAGATGGTTTTCTACCAATAGCATTAAGCCTTTTTAGAGGACTTCTTTCCTGAGACGAACCACTGCATCCAAACTTTTTCAATATTTTTGCAGCACATGTACAAGCTCGTGGTCGAAGTGACGCACTGTGATCTTGTAGATTTGAGAACCACTGGGCTAGGTGGTGCAGTGGTAATGGGATGACCGTCGGACCCCATAGCTGAGAGATAATTGATTGTTGTCCCCCTGACTGTCCCCCCGTGACTGGGATGGAATGTTCCGACATGGACCCCCGGTCCCTAATTGGACCCCAGTGTCAATTAGATCATGTTACTTCTAAGGCAGCTTTCCACAAAATTATCTCTCTCCCTCTCCCTCTCTCTCTCTCTCTCTCTCTCTCTCTCTCTCTCTCTCTCTCTCTCTCTCTCTCAGGTGGAAAACTCATACTGTATGTCCAAAACTGTTACTTTTGAGGATTCAAATTAAAAAGTGGCAGATCTACAAGAGCTTGCAGATCTGCTACTTTTGTTACTTTTGTGTGACGCTGTCAAGTTGGGCGTTAATTTACGGAAAAACATGACAAAAGTAGTACAAATATGTAGAATATACATTTCTTCCCGACAGCGACAATACACAGTTTTAGATCACATCAAGCAGGTGTATCAAAAATGCAGAATTTCAAGGACCTTTGACACACTGCATTAGTCCATGGACCCCCATAATCACGTAGTGTCCATTTTGTTTCATTTGTACACTCCTCTTTGTTACAATTTACAATTTAGGCATTTAGCAGACGCTCTTAATCCAGAGCGATTTACATTAAGCAAGAACAAAAAGCATGGGAATACATCACAAAAAAGCATTTATCATGAAACATGCGTAAGCTAAGAAAGTAACAGTGGAATATCTATATTATAAGACTATACATATAAACTATATATCTATACTACTATGCTATACATATGTACTATGGCGTGCTATGACTATATACAATGCAATTGTAGTGCTGTCTGCATAACATGCTATAAGTCTGTATCAAATGCTATCTAAGTCTACAGAAATGCTATCTAAGGGGGTAGGATAAGTGCTATGGGCCATGATGGAGTCTGAAAAGGTGGGTTTTCAGACTACGGCGGAAGATTGGGAGTGATGCTGCAGTTCTGACTGCAATGGGAAGTGCATTCCACAGTTTTGGAGCCAGAAGGGAGAAGAGTTTGGGACGTGTGGAGCGTTGTCCCGGCGTTTTTAGTGAGGGTACTTCCAGCTTCCCTGCGTTGGCTGATCTGAGTGTGAGGGAGGGTTTGTAGGGTTCAATCATACTTGCAAGATAAGGGGGAGCCATACCTTTGGTTGCTTTGAATGCCAGCATCAGAGTTTTGTATTCTGTGCGGGCAGCGACCGGGAGCCAGTGGAGGGAGCGGAGCAGGGGGGAGACTTTTGGCTGGTTGAAGACCAAGCGAGCTGCGGCATTTTGGATCAGCTGGAGAGGCTTAAGTGCACATGCTGGTAGGCCAGTAAGGAGGGAGTTACAATAGTCGAGTTTTGACAAGACTGTTGTCTGGATTAGGAGCTGGGCTGATTCCTGGGTGAGGAACGGTCTAATTCGTCGTATGTTACAGAGTGTGAACCTACAGGATCGAGTGACAGCTGTGATGTGAGCTTTGAACGAGAGCTGACTGTCCAGGACAACACCGATATTCCTGGCTGTTGGGACAGACGTTACCAGGGCGTTGTCTACGGAGATAGTTAGCTCCCGCATAGGGCAGGACTTAGCTGGGAAGAAGAGAAGCTCAGTCTTGTCTGGGTTCAGCTTGAGGTGATTGGAGGACATCCACTGTGAGATGTCAGCCAGGCATGCAGTGATGCGCTCTTCCACCTGAGTGGCAGAGGGGGGGAAGGATAGAAACAGTTGTGTGTCATCGGCGTAGCAGTGATAGGATATATTGTGAGCAGAGATGATAGTGCCAAGGGATTTAGTGTACAGTGAGAAAAGGAGAGGACCAAGTACAGATCCCTGTGGGACCCCAGTTTGGAGGGTTTGGGGGGATGATAACAGACCTTTCCAGGAAACCTGGTAGGTCCGGTCGGTGAGGTAGGAGGAGAACCACTTTAGTGCCGTTCCACCGATGCCTAGATCCGCTAGGGTGTCTAGGAGCAGCTGGTGGTTCACTGTGTCAAATGCTGCCGATAGGTCTAGGAGAATCAGTACTGCAGAGTGGGAAGCAGCTTGGGCAGCATGTAGTGCTTCTGTGACTGCCAGCAGGGCAGTTTCTGTGGAGTGGGCCTTCTTGAATCCGGACTGGTTGGGATCCAGCAAATTGTTCTGTGAGAGATGGAGAGAGAGCTGGTTGGAGACAACACGTTCAATGGTTTTAGAAATAAATGAAAGGAGTGATACCGGTCTGTAGTTCTTGACATCTGAGGGGTCAAGGGTTGGTTTCTTGAGGAGTGGTGTTACTCTGGCTGACTTGAGGGCAGATGGGACGCAGCCTGAGGTTATTGAGGTGTTGATGATGGAGGTGATGAAGGGGAGCAGATCAGGTGCGATGGTCTGGAAGATTGGAGACGGGACAGGGTCAAGAGGACAAGTGGTAGGTCTAGATGATGTTACTAGTTGTAGAACCTCATCTGGGGAAAGAGGAGAGAAGGAGGACATGCATGGTATGTTGGGGTTAGTGTTGGTTGAGTCAGATGCCACTTCATGTGGGAGGGGAGGAAAGGAGCTGCTGATATCATCAACCTTCTTCTCGAAGTAGTTGACAAAAACATCAGCAGTGAGGGATGAAGGTTGAGTGGGGGGAGGGGGTTTAAGGAGGGAGGAGAAAGTGGAGAAGAGCTTCCTTGTGTTAGAAGTACAGGATTGGATTTGAGTGGGCGAAGGCAGAGAGGAGTGAGTGAAAGTGGGAAAGGTCATCTGGTAGCTTTGTCTTGTGCCACTTTCTTTCGGCTGCCCTTAGAGGTGTTCGTTCAGATCTGAGAGTTTCAGATAGCCAGGGAGCCGGTGGACATGAGCGTTACAGACCCTTAAGGGTCCATTTGGACTTCAATCATTTAGCTAGGGACCCGCTCAAGGAAACCTGGGGGTCCCCGGACCCCAGGTATGTGTCATGATTGATTGATTGAATACTGTATTAGTCAGAAATGTAAACGGGAGGAGTGGTACAGTAAGACATCACATTGGTTCCACTAATACCAATGCATTTTGTACCATTTATAACAAAAAAACATGTTTTTCTTTGTGTAAGATACACGCTGTGACAGTTTGTGACATGCGTGGTAAGTGACTGAAGCAACACAACTCTCTCCTGGAATGAAGGCATGTTTGAGGTCAGCGACCTTGGCCTTCAGAACCGAGCGGTTCAGACCCCACATAGTCCACTTAAGATCTTTCATGAAACAAAGGGTGGAATTCTTGGTATCAGGTTTGGCTTTCTGGGGTTCTCTGGGAGATATCCATAGCAGTCCAGAGGCCACCCTTCTGGTCTGTCCAGTGGGGATTTGTGGGTGTGTGGGCGTGTGCGTGTGTGTGGGCGTGCGTGCCTTTCTGCGTGTGAATGTGTGTGGTCTGTTTGTGTATAGAAGGTACACGCACAAATCTTAAATTAAAGTCTCTTATTGCTCCCAAAAATATGTACAGTATGAACATTTGTCAACATTTTGATATATGCGGCCTTCGTCATGTGTACTGTACATATCTGTCCTTTCATTTCCCATAAATGTAAAAGAAAGAAAACGGAAAAAAGATCTACAAGCGTAATGCAATGTGACACATTGTGAGCTGTTTTAGCTATTATTCAAGCTTATTCAGCTTAAGTAGGGTTAGTAGTACATACTGTAACATAGGTTAATACTTCCTTTTGAAATGTAGTGGAGTGAAAGTATTCCCAAAAAACAAATTCTCAAGTAAGATTACAGATACTCAAAGAATTTACAGTACTCAAGTAAATGTACTTTGTTACTGTCCATGTTTGTGTGTACAGACTCTAGTGTTTGTGTAACTTTCACTTATTTGTTCTATGGATGAGGAGTGGGGGGGGACGGACGGGACGAGGACGAGAAGCCATCAGTGTTGCCATGTTATTAGTATAAGCGACTTTGGGCTTTTTTCTGTGAAGTTGCTTGTAAATATTTGTGGGTTCATTTTTTTGGGGCTTGTTTCAAATTGTTTTAATTATTATTTAAACCAGTGGTTCTGAAATATTTTCATGTGGACCCCCAAATGAATGGGCCCTTGTGCCAGATTTGTGCAGTTTGAATGTTTCAAAACTCTTCCAAATATTCCATATTTTATTTTGAGACTTTGGAAAAAGACTCTTTTGGGCTTGTTTTCCTAGACCCGGTTGCTTATTTCTCTCGCAAGATCTGGCAACACGCAAAGCCACAAGCCAGAAGTTCCTGGGAGGTAAAGGGACGAGGTCACCGTCTGGCCAAGGCAGGATCAAACCTGATTGGCAGGCTTTTGTGGACCTGAAAGAAAGTTTGTGTGACCCGCAGACCCACAGCTGTCACAGGGGGGCAGGAGGGTGTGTGCTGTGGAAGAGAGAGGGGCCAATCAGATTAATGTAATGGTGCGAAATTGGAAAGACTAACAGCGTCAAACGTTTGATCCTGGCAGATGGTCACCATCCATGGACAATGTCCATCTCTTGGGGCCCTTTGCATAGTAGAGGAGACGAGGCCAGTGTGTAATGAAGGCAGCAGCACTCTGCCTTCTGGTACCGCCCCAATAAATATATAGAACAGACATGGGGAAATTATCATTCAGCTACTCTGCCACCAAAATGTGGAATGCTCTACCATCTAGACACCATGCAAAAGCAGGGTTTATCAAAGTGTGTGCTGTGACGCAAGTCCAGGGGTGCCGCAGAACTATTTGATAATCTTTGACACTTCACTTCAGTTTGCTTACTATGCATTATTTTTTGATCTACTGTAAATCCAATCTCTTCACCAAAACCTGTAGATCTGCTATTTTTTGGTGAATGTTCCACCCAGATACTGAGGTTCAAGTGGTCAGACAAAGTTAAATAAAGTTATTTACAATCTGTCCTCCCTAATCTCTCAAGTTCACCTCGCGACATACCGTATCTTAAGGGGGAAAGATTTACATATTTACACAGCGTAATATGACCTAAAGTTATGTAAGGTGCTGTAAAGTAACAAAATAATTTAGGGGGGACATGTATGAAAATGTTATTTACAGGGTCGACCTGAGCCAAAAAGGTTTGAGAATCACTGATGTGAAACTCTGATGTTTTTCAGGCCAGTTTTGAAAGAAACCAATCAGTAGACAACGAGGGGAGGTAAATGTAAATTCCTAGCCTAAGATTTAGACTCTCGTATTTATCGATTCTGAATTTCTGACATTTTCAATCTACGAGAGTCTAACAGTACGTTTTAACAGCGGGCGTGCATCGGCCGACACATCGCCCAATCACCCGTTATCGCCCGAAAAGATGAATTATTTTGATCTTTTCGGGCGACGTTGCGCCGCCCACTTTCGACCATCGCCTATTCGCCTGCTGTCGCCGTTAGTCGCCGGGTCCCATAGACAAATAATGCACTTCCATAAAATTCGTCTGGCTGTCGCCCGCTGTTAAAACGTCTCATTAACCATGGTTCTTAGGGTTTTCCTCCCGGACCTATAATTGCTCTCAACATGTACGAATGCAACTGTTTTTTTGTTTTTTCGTTTTTATCACATTTATATATCTTTTTGTCTCCACCAGGCCGAAGGCATGTGGGGAGAGTATGTTTTGCACTCCGTCCGTCCGTGTGTGTGTGTGTCCGTGTGTGTGTCCGTGAACAGCTAATCTCGGCCACCGTTAACCCGGTCGATGCCATATTTTGCACACACACTCCCTGGATGCCAACCATGAACCTCTGCCCCAAACTTTCCAGAACGGCCTGTTATAGCGCCACCAGGAGGCCGCTTTGTGCAAAACAAGTTTTTCAATGCCATATTTTGCACACACACTCCCTGGATGCCAACCATGAACCTCTGCCCCAAACTTTCCAGAACGGCCTGTTATAGCGCCACCAGGAGGCCGCTTTGTGCAAAACACGTTTTTGCACAGTACACCTACAGATTTTGTCCAAACATCACGCAAATTGGTACACAGTCTCTCTAGAGCCATTCAACGAAACGGGTCTTTCAGATTTATCAGACTCCATCCTGATTGGTTAAGATTGGCTTCCAAAGTTCACAGGAGTGCTCAGTTTCAAACAAAATGCTGCAAATCATGAACACATCGCGTGATTTCCGTGAAATTGTGCACCCACATTCCCACTAGGCCGAGGACGAAATGCCACATGAACAATTTCAACTCAGCCTCAAGGTGGCGCTATAACTGGCCGAAAAGTGTTTTTACCTCTAACTGCACGGATCTGTGGATAACCTGGTGGAGACCTGTGCCCGGAAGGGCACTTTTTCTAGTTTATTATGTATTGTATGTGGAATTTACATTACCTGTCATTATCTTTCATTTTATATAACTGAATAACTCATTATTATTGTCAAAGATATTCTGAAGTTGTCATATACAAAAAATGCCTAATAAAAACAGTATAAAAAAAAAAAAAACATGTACGAATGCAAAATCTAAGGTGCTTACCCGGCTGCCCAACTTCTCGGGTAGGATTGCGCCCTGCATTTAAAACCTGTGGGTCCATAGTTTTCAATTAAAAAAAGTGTTGGGGGCACAGTGGCACAGTTGGTAGTGCTGTCGCCTCACAGCTAGAAGGTCCTGGGTTCGATTCCCGCTCGGGACGCTGTGGGTGCTGGCGGCGTGTTTCCTCCTCCGTGTCATCAGTGCCCATACCCGAAGGCGGGGTTGGCGAAAGGGCCTTTCTGTGTGGAGTTTGCATGTTCTCCCCGTGTCCCCTAGGGTAGGTACCCTCACAAAAAACATGCAGTAATCCTGGTCACTAAACTGCCTCCCCCTGGCCAGCCGGGGCGCCTGATGGAGGGAAAAGGAACTGGTTGGAATAACGTGTTCCTTCCACGCGCTACGTCCAACCAGGGAAACTCCGCCCTGTCAGGTGTAAAGGAGCAACTTGGACACTCAGGCATGAAGGAAGCATGAGTTCAAGTCCGTTGCTCTCCCCTTGTCCCCCATATATGGGGACTAGGTTGGTGTAGGGTTTGTAGAGCCCAGGATCACATTAGATGATTGACACAGGGGTGAAAAATGGGTTACAAAATCGTGGGATAAAAAAATTAAAGAAAAAAAAGAAAAAAATAGAAAAAGGGTTTTGATCCACTCTGTCTCGGAATCTGTCATCCATCTTGGATCTCTCCTCGTCTCCCCTAATGAGTGCAAGTGGCTGCGCAACCCTGACCGCCAGGGGCGCTGTTGCGCGGTTACAATCGATGAGAGATCCAAGATGGATGACAGATTCTGAATTTCTGAGACAGAGTGGATCAAAACTTTTTTTTTAAATTAAACTACGGACCTACAGGTTTTAGGACTCATGTCGACCTGAAAAGTGGGGCAGCCGGGTAAGCACCTTAGATTTTGCATTTGTACATGTTGAGAGCAATTCTAAGGTCGCATTCATACCAGAGAGCTTTGCTGCGATTAAAACGAATCCTGCTGCGCATTGTCAGAAAGTGCGCTTCGTTTGGCAGGTGTGAAGGCTCATTCGAATCCTAATGCGCAGCAAATAACCGCATTTTACTCCGTCCAAAAACGTGGGTTTCGCTTCGCTTCGAATCGCACTTGACTACGATTCGGTGCAGGTGTGAATGCAATCCGCAGTAAATAAAGGAAATGAAGCAAACATAATGTGGCGGGTGAGGAGCTGAACACAGTTGGAGACGGTTAAGGCATATTTTACGCAGCGCAAAGATGTCCCGTTACTGTGGATAGACGTGGTCGAATAAGGAGACTGAAGCCCTGATCGAAATGAGGACGTGTAGGCTACATTAATCAATTGCTTAAGAAAACACATAAAAACACTGCAGTGTATTATAGCCTACATAATATTCTAATGTCTGTGCGTGCCGTAAACATGGAGTGCTGTCACTGTGTGGGACTGGGGAGTTATATCAGTGCGCTCATGCAGCGCTGTGCCTCCATGCCCAAAAGAACAGTGTGTGGCGGCTGCGTGCGTAGAGAGAGAGAGAGAGAGAGAGAGGGGGGGGGGGGGGGGGTCCCAGGCGGCACGACACATGCACGTTAAAGTGTAATTTTATCACCATAGATTTCACTGTGTAGGCTATAGTTTATGAATGGAACACATTGATAAAGGTCCCCCCTGCTGCGTTTCCAATTGCTGCGAATGACAGTGTGAAGGCAAACCGCAGCCAATTAAATATGCAAGTATCCCCTTTCCCCGCCCATACGGATCTGAGTCTGCCGAAGTATTAGGTGAGAATGTGACCTAAGTCTGAGAGGAAAATCCTAAGAACCATGGGTAATGAGACCTTAGACTCTCATAGGTTGAAAATGTCAATCGATAAATAAATCTAGTCTAATATTTCCCTGCATCGGAAGGAGGTTTCATTCACTGACCGTTTTTCTCTTTTCTCCTTTAGTGTTTGTTTTTCTCTTTTCTCCTTTAGTGTTTGTATTGATGCCATGTATTATGTTTTTTCTTTTTTTGTAATTCTATGTTGATGAATTTAATTCATACTGTAGGACCACAATGGAAACAATCCATTATCCTTTATGTCTGACTGTACTACGTGCTGTTTACATTTCTGACTAAGTATTCAATCAGTCAATCATAAATCTGTGGACCCGGGCATAGTTATCACCATCACCACCATCATTTCTCGTACAGGATATAAAGCCGTACATTTCAGCAAATCAAAAGACGGAAGGGCATTAAAACAATCCCTTGTAGGCTACAGTACATACAGTACATTCCAGTGCATCCAGTGTACTTTGTGAAAGAGGATTGTTGTTTTGGATTTACTGTACTTTTCATCCGGATCATTTTAAAAGGTTTGCTGGCGAGATGCCCATGAGGCCCAATGCTACGAAACCCAAACCCCTTCCTCTTGTGAATGAATGCGCTCCCAGTTTTCCTGGCTTTTAAGGAATTTATTTTTTATATGCTGATATGATATATGCTGAAGATAATAAAATGTTGTTTCTTTCCGCAGCCACTCCGTTCCCTGGCGGGTTCAAGTGCTTCACCTGTGAAGACGCGCCCGACAACTACGAGTGCAACCGCTGGGCGCCCGACCTGTACTGCCCACGAGGTAATGAAGACTAGTGTTGGCAAAATAACCTCCATCTTAAAGCTGCACCATGTAACTTTCCTCTTCTACCCCGGATTTGAACTTGGTTTATTTTGGTTTACCTTTGAGCTAATAGAGCCGTAATGCTTTCTCAGGGGATACATTTTATCTTGACCGTCAGGTCAAAATTCATATCAGATCCTGTGTCGCGTGAGACATGACCTTTGACATGATCTATTCTAAATGTCTCAATAGAAGAGCAGGGAGACGAAATACATCAATAAGTTATATTGTATTAACATACTCTACCATACAGATTGTATAATTCAATTCAATCTTTATTAGCGGGCTCGGGTCCATATACAAGGTACAAAGGAATAGATATAAAAGAAACACGACAGGCAATAAGAAAATCATTTAAAAGATGTAAAATAAATAGTAAAGTTATAGCCTATATTGTATTAACATACTCTACCACCATACAAATTGTATAATTTATATTGTATTAACATACTCTACCATACAGATTGTATGAATTATATTGTATTAACAACATACTGTTAATTAACAACAAAATGTTAATTAAAAAATGTTTTACCCACACTCATAATAACAGGGATGCTGGAGTCCAAGTGATTAACGTGGGGTCGTTCAACTCTTATGAAGTTGAACAACCCACCATCCATATTCTGGGGGGGAAACATTAGCCAAAAATAGCAGATCCACAAGCTTGTAGATCTGCTATTTTTTGTGAAGAGAGGGGGGGGGGGAGAAGGAGCACAGAGCCAACTCCATCCAATTGGGATCCAATAGTATTTTCTGTTCTTCCTCGCCTCTCAAGCACTTGTCTTCTTGTATTTAGATACGACATTCTTTGCCTCCATGAGCCGCTGTAAATTCATGCACACACTGTTTATTCTGTGGAGGTCTCTGTACCTGTACATATTTCACCAGCTGTGGACATGTTTAGCTCATAAATAGCTGTCCTGATAAAAACGCGCCAGCCCAAAGTCAGCCTGTCGTGACCGCTGCTGCCGGGCGAGATTTACAGTTCCTCTATTAATGACGGAGTATTCCTTGGCCTTGGCTCATAAAGAAAAGCACATTCTTTGTTTGGAAAAACACACTCTTAGATTGTCAGAGATACGGGGGCTTGACAAAAAAAAATTGGAATGTTTGCCCTGTAACGTTTGCAATGCAATGAGCGACATTTCCCTCAGGTTTCAACGGTACATGACAAAAGTCATATTCATCGGATATAAAATTGTGTAGATGATATTATGTAGCAAAAAAGCTCAGCTCAAGCCTGATTTGAGATGAAAAGGCCCTGCTTACTAGGAGCTTAGCATCAAATTAACATTCTTTGTGTCAATTTAAGTTTCAATCTCATAAGGATTGTGTTAGAGGTGAATTTATATTGTGTGTGTGTGTGTGTGTGTGTGTGTGTGTGTGTGTGTGTGTGTGTGTGTGTGTGTGTGTGTGTGTGTGTGTGTGTGTGTGTGTGTTTCAGGGAACAAGATCCATGAAATAATAACAACAGTGGGTCTAATACATACAATAAATATCTAATATTCAAAAAAGTTTAAGTTGAATTGCCCTTCCTTTTTGTACTCAAATAATAAGCAAATATAATAAACTGACAAAAAAGGGAGAAAAAAAGGG
The DNA here is from genome assembly GCF_964188405.1 of Protomyctophum parallelum. NCBI lineage: Eukaryota > Metazoa > Chordata > Actinopteri > Myctophiformes > Myctophidae > Protomyctophum > Protomyctophum parallelum. The sequence goes on along the minus strand of NC_139707.1, from coordinate 27,825,593 downwards.
ACAGAAAAAGACAGTGCATGGCCTCTATAGGCCCATTATTTATTGGGCATTTGAGCCACCCAAAACTATGAATATTTTTGTTTGAATGGTTGAATACGATTTTGTCCACAATTCCATGCTGTATTGACTATTGATGTGGTACGTACCATTAGAGACAACAGGCAAACGTTGATCAAAATTACAATTATTCTACATTCTCTGATTGTGTATAGTAGACTTCTTGTAAATGAAGTAATGCAGATGTTTAACAATAATTTAACTCCTGAGAGCATCAAATTAATTTTACACACTGAAGAGTTAAAGATCTAATAAGGCTCCATTTGGTTACCAACTCTCCCATCATTTAGCTGGGGCCCACCTGGAAGCCCCTCAGGGACCACTGGTGGTCCCTGGACCCACTGGTTTAGAACCACTGCTCTAGAGAACATTGTGTGTTTTCCTTGCCAGATGCCAGGTATTGCTACACGCGCCACAAGATGGACATGGAGGGGGACAGCGTGTCGGTGACAAAACGTTGCGTCGCCCTGGAGGACTGTCTCTACACAGGGTGCACTCACATGGACCATGAAGGAAACCAGGTGAGCAGAGTAGACCAATCAATGCTCGCCAGAGTTAAATTTACATATCATTATCTGGGCAGAAACCTTAACTTTTTGTATTTATGTTTTGTAATGTAAAACGCCATACTTGATCATACTACACTACAGCGTTGCATACAAAAGCATCAAAAGTAGCAGATCCACATGCTCGGATCGCGGGGGTGAAGTGACGTGTTTTGACAAAAGACAGAAGACAACTCTCCGTCCCATTTGATGAGCTCAAGTGCTGTGAACTCTAATGCAGTGGTTCTCAGACTTCTGTCAAGGATCTCCCTATCGGCAAATTGATATGGATTTGGCTGCGGACCCCCATCTGTAAATATCTTGTGCCAGAGACTGCCCATACAAGTTATTCTTTAGAGAGAGAGAATCAGACCCGTCTGAAGTGAGTGGTACTGTGCAAGCCCTCCTCCCTGGCCTGTCTGTGTGTTAGGCTGTGCAACAAAACAAACGCTATTTCTGTGCTTGGACAGACAGACAGACCGACCCAGGGACAGACAGACTCAGGAACACACATACCGGGAGCTGTCTATATATTTCTTTGAGGGGTTGCACCACTCAAAAAGGAAAAGTTACTGAATTTGAGTGTAGATGTACCATCTGACAATATAGCATTAACCAAAGGTCAGTGCACACAGGAGGTCGGCGTCTTTGGTGTTAATGGTCTGGCGGGAGGTCAACCTGTTTGGTTGTGGTGGTGTGAGTTTCCCTCAGCAGAAAGCTTATGTTTTTTTAGGAGATCCTGTTCCACAATATGCTGGAGGGGGAAAATACTTTTTCATTACCACAGCTTATGTAGAACAGAGAAGAACTTGGTACCAAGTTACAGCTAACATTCAACAATAGAGATTCATGATAGTTATTATTATAGCATTACTAATAATTATTATAATACTGTTGCTGTCGGGCAGAAACCTCCCATCTCTTTATTTTAAGTAACGTTTTTGTCTTTTTCGTAAATGAACGCCCTACACCGTCGCACTACACCGTCACACAGTGACACAAACTAGCACAAGCTCGAGCTTGTCGATCTGCTGTCTTTTCTATTTTTGAATTTGATTCCTGACATTTTTTAAACTGTTTCCACCCGACAGAGACACGATAATAATAATAAGTTTAATAATAATAGTTACCATTGTTTCCATGATTAAAGAGAGAAAGGCAAACAAGAGAGTTTGTTTTTCCATTGCTATCTATTGTGCGGTTGTGGTACCCATCCTGAGCCTGCTGCCTACCAGCACTGGAATACTGAGCCCTATTCAGAAGATAATTACGTGACGTCTTCCCTCAATTGTCAGCAATCTCTGAACCCATCTATTATCAAGTATAGAAAAAAATATAAAGAATATAGAAAAATTAATAAAGAATAAAGCACCTATCTATCTCATTTGTGTCGGGGGTGGGGCATCGGGATCAGCAAATCTACAGCCATTTCCTCCCTATTAGGAACCTGTACCAAAGATGGTTGATTAAGATTAGAATTCAACCATCTATGGTACTGGTTAGAAAGATGGACCATCCCAATTGGAGCCACTAGAGGCGAAATGGTACACTAAATCCTAAGTGGGCGCTGTCTAGTGGCCGAAGTGGCAGAAGTGTTTACTGGTGCTAGATCCCGCGAGAGTGTGTTGCTTACTCGCAAAAAAATAAAAAGTGTTTACTGGTGCTAGATCCCGCGAGAGTGTGTTGCTTACTGAAACAGAGAAAGGTCGATAATATAATAGATTTTCTCCTGATTTGTCTCTCTGAAAAAAGCCATTTCAGTATGAAAATACTGGGAAGATTGTGTGACTTGTGACGAACGATTGGGTCCAATATTTTGTTCATTGACCATGGGGCTAAAGAATCGTTCCGAAGTTGTGTTCACTTTCACTCCTCCACACAGATACGGGAAATAAACCAGAGATGGTCTGACTTTCTTTTGTACTGTACTGTACTGTACTGTACTGTACTGTACTGTACTGTACTGTACTGTACTGTACTGTACTGTACTGTACTGTACTGTACTGTACTGTACTGTACTGTACTGTACTGTACTGTACTGTACTGTACTGTACAGGTCAGGACAGTACACTAATGCGGGGTAAAGATGTGCCCACCAGTCTCTTTCAGCACCACTTAAACAGGCAGTTTAGTTAATCCTTCAGATCCTTCAAAGCGCTTGGAGCAGATAAGATGAAGACGGGGGTATTAACTGGGGGCTTCTTCCTGGACACTGTCACTGTAATCCTCGCTGAAACATGTGTGTCTAGTCTTCACTAAGGATGGACGGACGGGCGGAGGAAGGAAATTACAGGGCTTCAGATCAGAACGTCAGTCCAAGGGCCTGGGAAGTGGGAACTAAAGACCTGATGCAAAACGATTATTGTCAAATGGCAACAAGGAATCAGCGGTGTCCGCTTTATTTACCATTCGTATTTTACATAATTAATTAATTATTGTCATTGTCATTCAACTTCTTTTTTTTTTACCCTCCTATATCCAGCTTTTAGTGTCCGTCCACAAACTTCGTCCTACACAAACATTAAATTACAATGAATGGATCATTTTACGTCAGTGTCTGAGCAAATAGACAAATACGACAAATTCCCTAACACAAACATTGATATGTTGTGTATAAATACTGTACTAGGCTTTCAATTCTCAACTCTCAGTAACAAGTTGGCGATACACAGAGAAGAATCTTTTTCATATATCATTTATTTTAGTCCCAAATTGTGATTGAATGAGTTGATGTACAGTACAGTATGATGTACGATGATAAGAGCGCCCCTCACGGGTGTGTGAAGGTCTTGTTATTTAATGCCCTACTTTGTTGTCAAGTAAGTGTTGTGTAGAAGTAGGGAAGATAGCCGATCTACAAGGTTACAACGCGCTGCAGCGCAATGCTTTGTGAGCTTGTTTAGATCGGATATTTTTGAAAGTGAAAGTGTTTAAATCTGCATATGGGTGAATTTAAAAAAAAAAAAAATCTAATATGTCGGGTGGAAACCTCATAATGTATGTCCAACTGTTACTTTCAGGATTCAATTTCAAAAGTAATAAAAGTAGCAGAGACATGATGTTGTTCCTATAGCAAGCATTTTTGTGATGGAAAGGAAAAGCTACACAGAAACCTTGGGCAGAACATTATTATACGCTGAAGAATCTGCACATAAAAATGTAATTATATGCACGCATGTGCGCAAACAGCCTTATGCCTTATGCCTAAACTTACAAAATGCGTTGATGTGCGTAGATTGGCTATTTTCACAATTTTACAATGTTTTTCAAAACGGCAAAAAATGCTTAATAAGTTTAGGCATAAGGGGTTATGCCTAAACCGCGAAAGATATGGTTCAAAATGTAATAACATAATCGGCAACAAAGACAACACACTACAGTCTAACTAATAACTAGATATAATAGGCCAATTTGAAAAGGGTGCCATTTCTTCTTATGCCTTGGATGGTAATTGGATGATTTGAGGCATGTTTTTCAAAAATCCACCCGTTGGTGGCGCTATAACAGTGTGAAAAGGGTGGGATATATTCCTCACCCTAGAAGGAAAGTCTGTGAGGCTTGTTGTTCAAAACGGGCCAATCCTGCAATTCTGCAAACGGCAAAAAGCCAACGTCTTGAACACATGACTATAGAGATGGTGTGTAATGATTAATACAATCAACAATGTGTTTTTCAAAAGTCGGCCTCCTGGTGGCGCTATAACAGGCCGTTCTGGAAATTTTGGGACAGAGGTTCATCGTTGGCATCCAGGGAGTGTGTCTGCTAAATTTGTCATCGTACACAGACGGACACATGGACACCCACACACACCCACTTGTCCAGTCCAGCTAGTAAAACTATAACGTGTTTATTTGAAACCTATATTTTAAAGGCGTGCTCCTTCAGTCCAAGGTCATAGGAAGAACATTCCAAATGAATCCTGGTTGGCAAATGCTTTACTCACAACTGGTGCTTGTAAACATATTGTTGGGGAAATGTTGCTACTTAAAAATAAATAAATCTACTACTTCTGTGTGACACTGTAGTATGATCCAGTAGCAGGGTGTAAATGTACATAAAAACACAAAAAACATATATTATGGAGATAAGAGGTTTCTGGCTGACGGCAACGATTTAGACTACTGGACAGGATCTCGGTCACATTGCAGTGCCATAAAATAAAGACAAGTGGACACAGGCACTTAACATTTTGATTGATTGATTGTTCCTGTGTTTTGCTCCAGGTGTGTACAGCCTGCTGCGAGGGGAATATCTGTAACCTCCCGCTGCCTTGGAACCAGACAGAGGCCATCTTCGCCACCACCTCGCCACTCAGTGGCGCCGCGGGGCTTTCCAAAAGCCACGCACTGACATTCAGTCTGCTCACTCTCACAGCGGTCATCTCAACTTAACTCTTAACCAACGACAAACTTTGGAAGTCTGTGATGTTGCCGGAGTCACCCTCTCTCTCTCGGGCAGGACCGGCTCCTATACACCTCCTATTCTCCAGGTTTTCAGGACTTGACTACAGTACCAGTTTGGACGGTTTTGTCTTCCTTTTTTAAAAAATGTTTTAAAAGGGATTTCAAGCGATGGACTGACAGCCCCTCAAAAACGTTTTAAGTAGATTATCAGGAGAATGAGCACTTAGCACTGTGCACGGTGGTACTTGACTTTGGAAAATGCTGCCATTATCACCATGGATCTTTTGAAGGATAAAACATCATAAACATGACTGTATAATGTTACAGCTCTCCACTGGGGTTCCTCTGTCTAGGCAGTGTTGCCAGATCTTGCAGAGAGAGAAACAAGCAACCAGGTCTACGAAAGAGGAGAAGTGACATGAGCACACACACACACACACACACACACAGCTATTTGAAAATAGCCTATCTACAAGCTCACAACGTGTCGCATCGTGACTGATATTATTTTACAAGCCCATATTTTGGGTGGGGGAGTCCGTAGAGAAATGCATATTCATTTGGGGGTCTTCGCCATGAAAAGATTTTTCGTACCTTTAAACAACATTTAGGAAACGAGCCCAAGTACCATAAGCAACTACACTTTAGAGACAAGCCCAAAAAAATCGCAACAACAACTACCAATAATTATTTACAAGTGACTTTACTGAAAAATGAGCCCAAAGTTGCTTAGAATAAGCAGACATGGCAATGCTGCCTCTAGGCCATGTCACGGGTGAGATGGGGTGGGGGTAGCTGTAAGCCTAGAAATTTGTCTTGGCTGGTTAGAACTTGTCAGTTTAAGGGCTTCATACATTTTTAGGCGATAAGGAAAGATTTGAAGAACATTGCCCTAGCCAGAATGTTTTTTTTTCTGTCTGACTTTCACGTTTTATAATGTTGATGTTACATTTTTTGAGTCATTATTATTCCATGTTTGTGTTTATTGAACACATGTGTAAATATATATAGTATTTATTTTTATACATAAACTGTCGTTATTATGCTAGAAATGTGAAGATGTGTGGAATGTTAAAACCTGTTTTTATTTCAGCATGTATCTGATGTGTACCGTGAGTGACTCACAGAGTAGCAGCACTGGAAGGGATTATGAAAACCTATAAGATTACTCCCCGTAGCTGGATAGAAGAAGATAGAAGAAATAACTGCAACGTGAAATAACTTGTGAGTGTTTCTCATTCCTGACACATTACTGGTTGACGCTGGAACATGACACCCATTTAAGAGCCTCATGCAAGTGTAATTCATCACATCGTCACCTTCATAAAATGATGGATATTTCTTTCCTATATCAGCTCTCCATGACACTGCAGCAACCTCTGGTAAAATCACCTATATGCTGTCCCCGTCTCAGTAGTATAATATAATATAAAAAGGATCAGTAGTATATTGGCCTATCTCAAAGTGAAAATGAAAGGACAATGTGACTTAGGCCAATTTATTTCTATGTCAATATAATATTTTTGGGTGAATTGATTAAGAAATATATAGCTTGTTTTGGTTCCGTTTTTTCTAAAAACATAACATAGGCCATTTAAAAAGGTGACATTGTTATTAACAATATCAACTTTTTTTTTTTTTGTGGAGAACTAGCCTTGGATTTCAGGCCAGTCAAAATACCCTGCTTAAGTTGTTTAAAGGAGAGATTTATTTGTTTTGTCACATTTCTGAGCCAATACTTTAATGACCAGCAAGTCTATATGACCGGTCATCGAATGAGTATACTGACCGATGACCTGTTCATCCAATGAGTATACTGACCGATTACCTGGTCATCAAATGATTTGCTCAGGAATGAGGCACAAACAAATAAATCTCCATGAATTCAAGGATTCATGGGGTGTGTAATTGATACAGTAGTTCACCCAAAGTCATTTTGAGTGAACTACCCCTTTAATGCACACACATGTTCCATTTGGAACGCAGGCCAACATAAATGGATTTCTCTTCCTTTCCAAACTAGTGTGGAAAGTACCTCTATGAACCCGGACAAGAATGCTTGGCAACAATCAAAACGTTCAGCTTTTTCATATGAGGTGGTGGAACATTTTGAGGAAAAATAGATTTCCTCAAAAAAAAAAGGAAAATGTTCTGGGGGAAAAAAGATAGTACAGTGCTATTTTAGTTTAAATTATTTTCCAGCAATGCAAAATAGAGGCCACTCCAACAATGCCTGCTGTCTGTTAAATGTGCTGTGGAATGGGGTGAAAACATGCAAAGGCCTTGCTCTGCTCACATAGTTTAAGTGCATGCGTCCAAAACTGTTACTTGTCAGGATTCAAATTCACAAGCAGCAGATCTACAAGATCAAAACATGTCTCTTCGTGCCACATTTCGAGCTTGTGGATTTGCTACTTTTGATGCTTTTGTTTGACGCTGTATCAAGTAGTAGAGCATTAATTTAGGAAGAAACAAAAAGTTAAAATGTGAAGATCGGAGGAGGATTCTGCCCGACACAGCAACAATATCCTGAAAGGTTTTTGGACGGTTTTGGACATGCAGTACAAGATTTCGGTCTGACAGCTGTGATACGGAGCAGACACCTGATGTTGTTCCCTGAGCAAGCATTTTTGCGACGCAAAGGAAAAACCGCCCTTTAACGGAAACCTTATTGGGAAGAACATACTTACCCTGAAGAATCTCTGCACACACACAACACATGAAAGTCAGCTGACCTCAGGCCTTACTGTACATGTTACTGACACGTGCTCCATAGACGGAGCACTTCTTCTCGCTGTTAAACGATTCAACGTTTTCCATTCACGTGCCATGGTGGGCTCTCTGACGTGTCTATTTGTCTGGTGACACATTTCTCATCCAGGACTCGGGTCCTCCGGTCAGGAGGGGCCGGGGGAGAAAGTGCAGCGTTTGCAACTACAGTGTTATTGTTCTCAAGGCTTTATGATTTGTTTAGGCTCATGGCCCGAGACACAGTGGAGGTTGGTCACTTCCCCTCTGTCTCTCTCTCTTTGTCCGTCTCTCTGTCTGTCTGTCTGTCTGTCTCTCTCTCTGTGTCTCTCATTGTCTTTTTCTCTCTTGTCAGTGGTGGTAAAATCAATCAATGTAGAAATATGTTAAAGATGCTAGATTAGATTAGTAAAAATGGAAATACTCCAGTAAAGTAGAAGTACCTCAAACTGGTATAAATACAGTACTTGAGTAAATGTACTTGGTTACTTTCCACCACTGCTGTCTGTATCTCTCTAACACACACACACACACACACACACACACACATGCAGACCATAAGCCAGTGGACAGGAAGAAACATGTTAATCATCATGATTCACAGAGGTAAATCATTTTACCTTGTGTAGTCTGTGCAGTAAATGTTAGTTTTGTTTTAGAACCGGTCAAGGGCTAGAGACGTAGCTTATCTTTTGCATCAGGCAATATTTGCTTTCAATACAAAAACTTATTTTTAATGATCTGACAGCCAAAATAACATCACATGTTGCCTTCGCTGATTCTAAGAATTTCTAACCCAGCATTATATACAAACCTGTGAAATATGTGCTTGTGCATGTCCAGCCTTCAATGGCAATGAGTCCTTTGCATGCCAGTTTTGTGCCAATATTATGTAGATTTGTTTCTATGTGCCATTTGTGTGTAAATATGTGTACATATAGATGTGGAATACTTTGAACCTTCATATTAAAGATGAAGATGAGACTGTTTATCATGAGACAATGTGTGTGTTTTGATCAGCAAATAAAAGACAGTCAAACCCACAAACAATCTGATTATGAGGCCCAAACCACACCAGTTGCAACTACTTGCAACTCCTTGCAACAAAACATACCACACCAATGCAACTCCTTGCAACTGCCATTGGGAATAGTAGTTGCATAATGCAAGGAGTTGCATGGTGACCCTCTGGTGTGGTTAGGGCTTTATAAAGCATAATTTACAGAATTGACATTCATTGACGTTCAAAGTGGTTGTTTCCACTAGATCTAAGAACAATATGAGCTGATCTGGTGTAAGATTATAGGTCCCTTTCATTTACTGCCAGGGGTCTTCAACAGAGCGTCCGCCGTCCGGGACCCTTAGGGGGGTGCTCAGAGTTACTAAAGGGGGGCTGCCAAATCTTTGTGTTATAGATTATTAATTATTATCAATCGATTCGAAAATAGCCGATCTACAAGCTCACAACGCCTCGCACTGCGAGGCGTTGAGGGCTTGTACATCGGCTGTTTTTGGCATAACGGTTTGGAAAAAATCCCACTCGTATGAAGTGACCTTTTATCATGATGATGATGTTTGATGACAATGTATAGACCCACATGATGTCACATGACGGTAGCCACAGTAACCGTGCTGCTACCGACTAACAGACACACATTGACAACGGATGGATGGAGTGTAGTTGCTTGCACCGCTAGAAAAGGGACGAACCAATAGCACAGAGCCAACAGTCAAGTTTACTAAGTATGAAGTGCTTTAAATGTCTGAAAACGTGATCAATGCCATTTGGCTATTCTGAGTGTCCAAAGAGCATTGATCACGCCTCCAGGTCTTTAGTTTACTCAAATTAGGGAATTAGACCTGGTACTTAAGACACACAAAATACAGCCCTATATGTCCTTAGGGTGTAAACAAAATATTAATGTATACAACACTGATGACACTGCTGTCAAACAAGTCTATGAATTAAGCTAATGAAAAAGTTTAATCTGCAACCTAATTTTATATAGTGTGGGTGTGTGTGATGGGGTGTGTGTGTGTGTGGGGGGGGTCCCTGCTTCATCTCTCTCAGCTAAGGGCTCCTTGACCTGAGGTTTTTAATAGGGGGAGTCCCGGACCCACAGGGGAATCTCAGAGGTACTTACTTACGGACCAAAATCTTTGTGTGATAAGAACTTAACCACTTGAACCCTATAGCTCCCTATTCTGGGGGGAACATTCGCATATAAGATAGCAGTTCTTCAAGCTCACAATGCATCACCCGTTGTGAGCTTGTAGAACAGCAATTTTCGGTGAAGAGTTATACTGAATGGTTTATGTTACGTTTCTGAAAGGAAAATGCACATTAACATGGATTCAACATTAATATAAAAGATAATGTGTAAACAAATAAATAATACAACATTAATGTACACAACACTGCAGTGCTGGTAGTGCTGCCATCAAGTCTATGAAGCTATTTATCAAATATATGAAACCGTTTAATCTGAAGCACAGTTATATACAACTATGTAGTGGGGGTCTCTCTCAGCTACAGGGTCCTTTGCCGGAAAAATGTTGAAACCAACTGGTTTAGGGGGAAGGCAATCAAGTGGCCACTTCACAGGGGTGACGGTCCTTCCTCTTGGAATGATGGCTGCCATGCTTATCCTGTGCTTATCCTTATCATTTCCTGTCACATGGGCTCAGTGGCGGCTCTACAGGGGGCATTGGGGGCCGGGAAATGCCCACCCAGATTGGACTTTGTGTGCCCCTCCAGTCCAGATTGGCCAGTAGTATACCCTACCCCAGGGTTCCCCAATTAATTTTCCTCAAGGGCCATATTTTGACTAGTGTACCAGGCTGGGGGCCGAGTCTGCACGCGCGAGGTCGAGGTCTTGCCCTGAAAATTCATTTTCAGGGCAAGACCCCATTTGAAAAGGATGCCCAGTTTGACATGCATAGGCTACTGACCCCCATTCAATGCCATTTATATCTGGGACCCTTACAAAAAAAAAAAAATCTTTCATGGGCCACAAGGGGGCGCTCTGTGGGCCGCAAATGGCCCGCGGGCCGCCTATTGGGGTACCCTGCCCTACCCTACCAATATTTTAATATGATTTTCAAATGTTAAATCTATAAGTTATTCATGATTATTATAAATATATAGATTTTCAAATGTTTGCCTGAAAATTTATCTTTGAAATGTTCTCAATGGCAATAGCACAAATTGTGGCATGCTACTAGTCCTACATACTTAAACCTACCAACCCAATTCTAGCCTACTTAGGTTCATCTTACGGTGGACATGTTTGCCTGAAAAGGAATCTTTGAAATGTGTCATAGTTTTGGAAATATAGTGCTATCAAATTTGAG